>NC_083112.1:71284200-71584200 GCF_949774975.1 Lagenorhynchus albirostris | reverse complement strand
GAAAATGAGATCACAAAGCATTACCCTATAATGATGTTTGGTGAGTTTAAGAAAATATAGGAGAGCTATAGAGTATTTGATCTGGGAAAAATAGTAGAGATAACATGACATTGATTTTAGACCATGTTACTTAGGAAGATAACTGGAGTTTCTTGATCAATATCTGTAGCCCTCTTTATATTCCTTAGTGCTATTGACCTCTGAAGTAGTCCGTGGAGTGTCCAAACAAATGAGGGCATTTTCAATGTATAGCAATTCAATCCAGCATACAATTTTATTCACTCATTTGGAGCCCCTCTGTGTTATTGATAATCCAAGATCAATATTAGACATAATTCCTACCCTCCAAAAATAAACAAATGGGACCTAATGAAACTTCAAAGCTTTTGCACAGCAAAGGAAACCATAAACAAGACCAAAAGACAACCCTCAGAATGGGAGAAAATATTTGCCAATGAAGCAACTGACAAAGGATTCATCTCCAAAATTTATAAGCAGCTCATGCAGCTCAATAAACAAAAAAACAACAACCCAATCCAAAAATGGGCAGAAGACCTAAATAAACATTTCTCCAAAGAAGATATACAGACTGCCAACAAACACATGAAAGAATGCTCAACATCATTAATCATTAGAGAAATGCAAATCAAAACTACAATGAGATATCATCTCACACCAGTCAGAATGGCCATCATCAAAAAATCTAGAAACAATAAATGCTGGAGAGGGTGTGCAGAAAAGGGAATACTCTTGCACTGCTGGTGGGAATGTAAATTGATACAGCCACTGTGGAGAACAGTATGGAGGTTCCTTGAAAAACTACAAATAGAACTACCATATGACCCAGCAATCCCACTACTGGGCATATACCCTGAGAAAACCATAATTCAAAAAGAGTCATGTACCAAAATATTCATTGCAGCTCTATTTACAATAGCCCGGAGATGGAAACAACCTAAGTGTCCATCATCGGATGAATGGATAAAGAAGATGTGGCACATATATACAATGGAATATTACTCAGCCATAAAAAGAAACAAAATTGAGCTATTTATAATGAGATGGATAGACCTAGAGTCTGTCATACAGAGTGAAGTAAGTCAGGAAGAGAAAGACAAATACCGTATGCTAACACATATATATGGAATTTAAGAAAAAAATGTCATGAAGATCCTAGGGGTTAGACAGGAATAAAGACACAGACCTACTAGAGAATGGACTTGAGGATATGGGGAGGGGGAAGGGTGAGCTGTGACAAAGTGAGAGAGAGGCATGGACATATATACACTACCAAACGTAAGGTAGATAGCTAGTGGGAAGCAGCCGCATAGCACAGGGAGATCAGCTCGGTGCTTTGTGACCGCCTAGAGGGGTGGGATAGGGAGGGTGGGAGGCAGGGAGATGCAAGAGGGAAGAGATATGGGAACATATGTATATGTATAACTGATTCACTTTGTTATAAAGCAGAAACTAACACACCATTGTAAAGCAATTATACTCCAATAAAGATGTAAAAAAAAAAAATTCCTACCCTCCATGATCTTCCTGTAGTATTAGGAAAGTGGCACGTAAGCTCTATGAAGGCCGTGACAATGAGTCACTCACACTTCCTTCGAATGTCTAATCCCTTCTTGGTGTGTTCTCAGAGAACACAAACATGGGTGATATCAAGAGTAATAAAACAGGAGGTAAGATGTGGCACACCTGTCACCTGGTCACTTGGTAAGCAAAGAGGACCACATGTTGAGGGATGTCCGGGAAGAGATAGTTGCTGGCATACGATGGCAGCCTTACTAATGAATATTTCACTTATAGTGACCTGGGAAACATTTTGGTGGAGAGAAACAGGTGATTTAGGCATTTGAAATCTATGCAAGAAACGATGTACCCAAGGAGTTGACTGGTTATTGAAGAAGTGTGGTAACCTCCTATCTTAGTCAGCTCAGGCTGTCACAACAGAACACCAAGGACTGGGTGACTTGCACAGAAATTTCTGTCTCCCGGCTCTGGAAGCTGGGAAGTCCAAGATCAAGGTACCAGCTGATATTGTTCCTGATGAAAACTTCCTTCCTGGTTCGCCAATGACCTCCTTCTTGCTGTGTCATCACATGACAGAGTTAGAGAGAGCTCCGGTATCCCTTCCTCTTCTTAGAAGAGTACCAGCCCTACTGGATTAGCGTGTCATCCTTATGACCTCATCTAACCTCCATCTAACCATCATCTCATAGACCCTACCTTCAAATATTAGGGCTTCAACAAGTGAATTTGAGCGAGGGGAAAGACACAAACATTCCATCCAAAAGACTGAATGTGGTCTCTCTAGAGAGAGACAGTGAGAAACTGAGTGCCATTACCAAGTACTTAAAGGCTGACCTTGAAAACTAGAAGTCCTCTTTGGAAATTCATTAAGAGACCCTTATCTCCTTTAGTGAGACGGGGGGGGGGGGAAGATGAATAGCAGACTTAGAACCTAAAATTCATAGATCTCCAAGAGATATTTAAATATTCAGTCAAACCCAGTCTTTGGACTAAGTTTAGGACCCTGCTTAGAAAAACCTGAGAACTGGAAACATGGAGTAGGCCATCTGGATGGATGCCCCAGTGGGTTGTCTCTGCAGATCCCCTGAGCTGTCATGGCCTACAGAAGTGGCCCAGCTCTCCTTAGCAAATTCTTCCCCTGTGATGAAAGATAACGTACAAGGGAACGGAACCCCACCCCAGGAGCCCACAAGCTGATAACCATGATTTAACCCCAGCAAGTATAATCTGGCTAGGGGCATGCTGGGACTGATAAAAGAGGAATAAAATTATACAACAAAAGGAGCTACAAGAACTAGTGAGCGTGTACTTGCAGGAGAATCATTGGGGTTAAATTTTGAGTATGCTTAAGAGGTCTGAAACTGAAGACTCAAAAAGTAACAATTCATTGACCTGGTGGCAGTTTCTTAGGACACAGGATTTTACAACCTGACAAAGGCCCTAAGGATGAGCCTGACACACTGGTAGCATGGCTATTAGAAACTTGGTGAAAGTGGGGGCCAATGCTTAGTAAGATATACAAAGCTGAGTTGTTGTAACAGATGGTAGTGGAAGGTAGACAGAGGCTGACAGAGGGGGACATGATGGAACAGATATATTATGTGATGCCAGAGGACCCACTCGAGGATTATGTTCCCTAGAGCCACAAAGAGAATGTACCATTCATCAAGGCCAGAAAGAATACTGTGGTGAGAAAGATACCCAAGTTCAGAGACTGCTGTCCTCTGCAGGCTAGGGTTAATGTTAAAATGCTTCTCTAAAATAATAGGGTCAGGGTCATTGTTAACGTATACTGGAAGAATTCATATATATTTGGATTTCACAGAACAGTACAATTCAAAATATATATAGGAGAATTGTAATTGTGTTGTCATTTTTTTTTCTAATAAGGGTATAAAAAGTCAAAACAAAACTAGATTTTACCATCCAAAGTAGAACTTTTCCTCAAGTCATTTCATGAAAGGAACAGTATTTCAATACCAAAAATTAGGAAAGAAATAACCTCAACTCAATTTAAAATCCTTAATAATGAATAAATTTGGCTTTAGGAAAATTTTACTGCATTAACCTTGTTTCTTACGTTTTGACATGGCCCAATAAAATCTCATTATGGAGGAAGACTGGTTTGCTGACCAGAACTTGGAAACAGCTAAGTAAGATTTTGTTCCAAAACCAACCATATTTACCCAGGATAGAGAGCAACCCAGTGCCAAGCGCTTAGTTGTGGTTGAGAAGACTCAGATTGGAAGGTCTGAGACTTAATGTATTTGCTCTCTATTAAAGACTCTTACATCTGCTGGGGAAAAGCTGCCACTCAGCTCTTGCTTGAGCTGGTAAAGCAAGACTTCACTGGACACAGGTGAGTGGAAATTCAAATTGGATAAGCTGGCAACAGATAAAAATTAAGACAAGTGAAATTGTCATTACATCTTGAGGATATAACCTGTTTGACTTCTCCTTGTGTGTAAATCAAGGGTTTCTCTTTTCATTGCTAATCAGGATAATATGCTGAAGAAGTATCACTGCACTATTTATGGGGGAGTAGGCTGTTTCTCACCAACCTCAACTAAATAAACTTAGTCTTAAATATGGGTTGCCCATGAAAAGGGGGAAGACAATAAGATAATGATAGGGTAGCTTAAATGGAATTTAACCTGTTTCAGGACTCAGCTATCAAAATTGCTTGTGGGCAAAGGATTCCAAACAGTTGCCTTATTGCCATATTCTAGTGCTATCCATTGCTCCATACATTACATTCTTCTGGGATTCCTAATTTTTGTATATGCATCCTGTGTCTTTATGTGCTTCAGAAACCTCAGTCCCGTAGATGTGTTCTGAATCTATTTTCCAGTTCATTAACCTTAGCTTTGTGTTTGAATCTCCATTTAATTTACTCTCTGGGTTTCAACATCTGTGGATTTCCATAATTATAATAGCAAATACCATAGACTTGCATAGATTTTTTTTATATATCAGGCAAAAATAAAGTGCCAAATCCCATTTCTACCTGCTTGTATCACAGAACGTTTTGCAGCAAGGCCAACACTGTGGTTCAAGAACCGGAATGTTGGGGTCAGATAGAAAACAAATTTTGACTCCATGCTGATGAGTTTGGATTTTGTCCAGTAATGAGCCAACAGGGAGCTGTCCTGATAAAATTAATTTAAAACAGCAACCTTGGTGACAAGGTAGGTGATAAATTAGAAGGGATTAAGACATGAGTGAATTAAAAAAAAATAGTACAATCTTCTGGGTAAGGGATTTTTGAGAGGCTGAGATAGGAAAATTTCACTGGGGCTAGAGAGGAAGGCATAGATTAAAGAGACATTTTGAGGTAGAACTGACTTAACTATGGTAAGCAATGTAGATGGGGGAGAAGTAGTGGCTAAACTCCAAGACTACTGGGGTTTCCATTGTGGAGACAGCCAGAGAGAAATATGCTGAAAGAAATTACAAGAAACAAAGTTAGAAAGTAAATATCATGCTTTGGACAGATAGGGTGTCTACAGGACATACTGGCTGCTCTGAAGAATAACCATTTTATAGATGAATACCTGGTCATCATACTTCCCAGAAAAAAAAAAACATTATTAATCTTTCCATTGTTCTCAAAGTCCAGCGTATGTGCTAACAGTCTCTAAATATGACTGCACTCTCATCTCTCTGTGAGCATCAACGGCCTACCTTCATGACTTCCTTTAGCCATACCTAAATGTTCTGCCTTGTTGTTTATTTCATATCTCCTTTTGCAAAGTTGCTTCTTCTACAAGAAAAGTACTCACCTCAGGTAGGCTGAACCCTTATTTATCAGGATTCACACTAACAGTCACTTACTCTTACTCTGAAGTTTTAAATTTTTTTCTTTCTCCCAAGCATCCCCACCCTCAAGATCAAATCACAAATTAATTTTACATGTTCTGAATACATCCCCCATATATTTTTCTCATAACAGAGTTGAATTCAGTGTTTTCACCGGTGTTTCCCTCAATACAGGGTAGATACTGTATTGCATTTGGTTTTCTAGTCCAATAGCCCCTGTAGCTAGGAAAGAATAATGTTTGTTGAATGAATAAATGAATGATTAGTTGAACCAACATTACCCATTAGGCGGTTGTAATTATCAATCAGGTATCCTGAAGATAGGTTGTTAATTAAGAGAGATATTTGAGTGGCACCCAAGGAGATAGAAGAGAATTTCAATGGGAAAGGAGTTGGTTAAGGGGTTCAGATGTCGAGGGGAGATCTAGAGGATGAAGACTGAGAAAAGGCTGAGTTTGTTATTAAAGAAGCAGTAAAGACAGAAATCATGGTTGAAAGGTGATAACTAGGGTGAGCATAGCACTAGCAGTTCTGTAGCAAGAATAGCAGATTATCTATTTACCTCTCTATCATTTATCTAATCATATATTTATGTAGTTAGTTTAGTACTCCTTGCTCTTTTTATGAAGCATTTATAGGATATACACAGGGACAGAGACAATTAAAATAACCCAAACTGGGAATTCCCTGGCCATCCAGTGGTTAGGGCTCTGCACTCCCAATGCAGGGGGCAGGGGTTCGATCCTTGGTCAGGGAACTAAGATCCCACATGCTGCACAGGCGTGGCCAAAAAACTAAAAAAAAAAATAACCTAAACGATATACTGAGAATGAATGTTCTTTTACAGCTAAAGTTCAAACCAGGAAAATAATCTAATATTATGCAACCTGGACCTCTGCAATCTCATACTAGACAGACTAGTGCCTGAGATAAGTGTGTTGTGTATATATGTGTGTGTGTATATATATATATATATATATATATTCAATTTAATTACTGTATTCCTAAAAGACATTAACATATCACCTTCTTCTTCCCTCATTTTACAGGACACTTTCACATAGAAAAACAAAACCGCTTGAATATGGATGTATTTTGTTATAAAAAAAGATAATATTGAGATATTTCAGTCAAGCATCCAGGAGAACGAGTTTTTGAACGTACTGCATCAGTTCATTTATTTTTATGGTTTAAATTTTGAACTGATCAACCGACCTATGTAATAAAACTAATTTTTCATATAACGACTTTTTAAATTAAAACCAAAATAAACACATATTCTCATGAGGCCTAGTATGAAATAAACATTTATATGAAATAACATCTTAAAAGTCTATATAAACTAAGAAATTAGTGACGTGTTCATTTTCATTCATTAGGTTAATTGATCTATTTAATTGTATTTCTCTTGAAATATTATATTGATTGTAACAAAATACCTTTAAACCTACAATTACAGAGATTTACCAAATTATAAATTCTCTGTTCTCATAATTAATTTATTTCATAATATAAAATATCAGGCTTCTAATCATAGCTATGATGTAGCTCACAGCATCTGAATGTTTCAAAATAGTTTAGATGACCTGCTACTCGTTGTAGCAAAAAAACTTCAAGAGCTTCTGAAATAGGTCAGATCATAATGGTGATACTGAACTCTTCAACTGAGAATAATTAGGTTTTATTTTCAGTGTTCACTGACCTGGCCTGAAATTTAAGGTAATACAGGAAGAGTTTAGCTACACTTGGCCTTACTTAGAAGCAGTTGTTCGCTCTGTGTCCTATTAGGATGCTTAGCAGCCCTGAAACTTTTGCTGACATCTGCATCGGCAACACTTTGCCACAGTTTAGGAAGCTGAAGTGATCAGTGGCCAAAAAAAAAAATGGTTACTATCACTTTCTTCAAAACAAGAATTGACTATTAAATCATTTTAGCTTCAGTGTTCCTGCATATAACCACAAATGCTCTAGTGATCGTGTTTCTGAAAAAAAAATTTTAAATTAATCATGATAGCGTGGAGCATGGTGGCATTATAATTTCTAGTTTAATATTCAGTGCAATATTAAGAAAACATTTTTTACCCTGATTTCTCTTTTATCCCATGACTCAAAAGAAAGCATCTATTAGGTCAAATAACATTTATCCTTTATATCAGGACATGTATGCAGTTCAGACTGTAAGGTTTAGCAATATGATATCCTTTTCCACGATTGGGGCAGAATATTTTACCTGCCACAATAGTTAGTGCAGCAAACAATTTACCATCTGCTTTCATTCTGAATGTGTTTTCATAGGTGTGAGGGCAGCTTGCTACCCCGTGTCAGCATCCATTATAAGGCACCATGCAACTTGACATGACACAATATGACAGATGAAACCCAACTCAATATGGCATCCGTGAAGCTGATACAGATGAGGAATTGCAGTGCATGTGCTTTCACACTTTAGCAGAGAAATAATGCAGAGATGCTCAGGTATTTTGTTTCACTTATTTCTGCCAACCTAATTTTTGAAAGAAACACAACGTGTTCAGTTGATTTTTCTCAAAATTTCCAAAGCAGAATCTATATGATCAAGGAGAACTAGACATCTTCATTCAGACCGTCATTTCTTCTGAGAAAATGTTCAATAAGCAGAAGATAAAATTATTCCAAGTAAAATGGCAATAAAATCACATGAGTTTATATTCTGAACATATTTTCAATTGTACATATTTTCTGACATCAAACCTATAAGATAGCAATAAATATTACACCCTCAATACTTAAGCATACAGTGTATTGACAGTTCTGCTATTTTGATGTACAAAAACTTTGTAATGATTCTTATCTTGTCTTACGTGCCTATTTTTTTGCTCCAAATAGATTGTAATCTTAATGAGCAGATATATCACATCTCATAGCCTAGAATAAGAGAGAGATAAGTAAATACCCTATAATACCTAAGATATACAACTTGTTATAAAGGTATATACTTTGAACCTCATGGTAATAAATACCAGTTCTTATAAATCTTGGCAAAGTGAAATAAAACAAGTAGTTTCTTTAATATAAAAGCTCAAATTCATTACACAGTATTTTAAGTTTTCAAGAAAATATGGAGTTTAAGTTGATTTTTGAAAAAAATGTATTTTTAAAAATTTTGGTAAGCATAATATAAAACGAAACACTTTTTAAAAGGTTTTCGATTTCAAAAGTCACACAGCAATATCTTATTTTTATGTTTCAATGACACAATAAGCCACAGGATATACTATCAATACCTTCATTTTTGGAAGACTCATACAAATAGATTAATATTTTTGCCTCTTACAAAGCAGAAAGAAAGATACCCAAGCTGAAAACCAGAAGATCTAGGTCTTGTCCATATGTCCCTCTGATTATACGATTTTTGTAAGTTTGTTAGATTCTTTTAGTCACATCTTCTTGCCTCCTGAATAACATAATCATTATAATATGATCTGATTTCTATTACATCTACGTAGCACAAGGACAATTTCTAATTTTATTTAACTCTAACAGAGTAAATGTTTGAGTTGATACTATATGAGAATCTTAAAGCAATTTCACATATGCAATTGAAAATCTGTCTTTTTGTCTCTCTGTCACTCTCTCTCTCTCTCTCTCTCTCTATATATATATATAATATATGTATATGTATGCATATATTTCTACACATATATGCCTGTGTACACACACATATATATATATATAAATAATTGGGTTTTAGAAATAAAAATAAAACCTAACTCTAAGATAGTTGGTAGGAGGAAAAGTTTAAAGTTTTAGTATAGGTTTCTTATTGAATATAGGTTCATATAGGTTCAACATATTCTTATTGAATATATTGAATATAGGTTTTTATAAGTTTTTAATAAGGGCTTTTAATATAATATCATAGAATTTTATGATGCATTATGAGGCATTTCCTTAGATTTGCATTCCTTATATAGGTTAAGTCAGGGCCTAAATAACACAGTATTTATGTCATTAATATACACATATACAGATAGTGTGCACATTTGGGTGTATTTTAGGGGAGGTGTCAGCAGTGTGTTTTGTGTCATAAATATAAATGTGAGTATATGCGTGACTGACCAAGAAATATCAACCTTCTCTTTGATCACTGCTGAAAACGGATATTTAAGATGAAAGGGAATCTTTATAACTCTCCACTCCTCCCAAATTAAAAATGTACATCATACTAAAGTACTATTGACGGTATTAACATCCTTCTAATGGGCCAGCTGAGTTACGTTTTAATCTCATTTTTTCCTTTGATGCTGATATGTAGTCTTTTGCAGGATCAACTTTTTTCCCTTTATTTCTAGTCTCTAGCCTAACTCACTGTGATGTAAGAACATGCATGAAAACAACTGCTGTCACTTCTGCTTTTCTCAAACGTGTAATCTACCTATTAGGACAAAAGGCTAGCACCATTTTCATCCTGCCTCTCCCTTGTTCACCAAGTCCCCCACCCCCCAAAAAAGTGTTCACATTTTCACACTGTGTTTAATTCAAACTCTTAGAATAAAGTTTCACATTCTCTGTTGACAAATGATCAAGTAATATTTGAATCCTTTTTTTCTGTTGCAGCAATTCTGTGCTCTCAGTTTTAGGAGAAATCAGACTATATGTTGCTCCTCCAAAGTTAAAGCAAATTCACACTAAAGTTGGCTCTTTATCCAAAGATGTCATATTATGTATACGTTTTCAGGATTCAGGCCATTTAACCTTATTTGAATGACTTCCTTGGTAAGTTTGCACACCTTGTTCATGACTCATATATTAAATAGTTCCTTGTGACAAGCCATTTTATAATCTCTCTTGAAACATCATAATTGTGTATATTTTATTAAGTAACATTTATAAAAAATTAAAGTGTTCAATAACAATATGCCACTGAAGACATTTTTCATTTCTTTATAGTCTCTCTTACTGCTTAGAGTTTTCCAGAGTTGAAAAAATAAAGTATGGTTCTGTGATCTCTTTGTGGACATAACAATGTTATGAGAAACATTTTCAAATGATTATATAATCAAAACAGTTATCCTTTTGGTGATCACAATCAAAAACAATTTTACTCGCAGTTGGACTACATACTGTACACATTATCTCATTTAATCTCCTTATAAAATTTATGATTTGGTGTTATTATTTCCATTTTATGCACAAGAAAAATTTTAAGTTCAAGATATTAAGGGATTTGCCAAAGATTATACCCAGCTAGCAAATGGACAGCCCAGGTGTTTCGGATTCTCCATTAATGTAATAGGAAAGAACAAATCTGACTCCATATTGGATCTGTTTCTTTTACTTTAACCTTTGTATTCTACTGCTTTTGCTACAAGTTAATCACTAAAGGGATGTTGCCTATAACTTCAAGGGTACATAGTGGCCCATATCCTAGAACCCTGCCTCCCATACCTGAATATTAAATACCTTTGTTCAGCTCACAGGAAACATCCTGACCCAGCCCACCTGTGAATGGCTGCAGGAGAAAAGAAATTAACATATCCTGTCCAGAGACTGGCCAAAACCAGGAAATACTGGCAACAATTTATGGTCCTTTTACATTATATCCTCTTTGTTCTGTAAAAGAAATTAGCATCCAGACCTTGACAAGATGGTTCTTTAGGACGCTAGTACGCCATCTTCTTGGTCTCCCGGCTTTCCAAATAAAGTCCCTAGTCCTTGCCCCTACACCTTGCCTCCTGCTTTATTGACCTGTCGTGTGAGAAGCAGTATGAGCTTGGACTTGGTAGCATTAATAGAGGTGCTCATGCACTGTATTTCTTATTCCACAATGTTTCCTCAAGGGAATTTATTAACAACTAGTATGGTTTTACTTTCTGTTTTTGTTTTTGGTTCTTGGCTCCTGAGAAATAACCTGTATCTTGCATATTTTTGAAAGGAAATGTTATGGTTTATAATATGGGTTCAGGTCTACATTAACAAGTAAGTTTGTGTTTTCAAGTAACTTTAGTTTGGTCAGTAAATCGCAACTTCTGTCATCTCATCAGTAAAATAAAAATAATTAAGCCAAACTCATTGGGTTTGCTTCATATTTGAATAAGACACTGTCCACAAGCATAGCTCAGGAAATGAAATGTAGTAGGCATTTCATAACTTTAATAGTTATAAAATAACAATAGCCTTTCGTTTATGAATGATGTTAAGATTGACAATTATACTTAATGTAGCAAACTGATAAATAAAAATGGAATAAAAATCCTAAACACTGATTGATACTACATCAACTATTTTACTTAATGAAAGAAGACTAGTTCCTTCCTCCTTCCTTCCTCCCTTCCTTCCTTCCTCCCTTCCTTCCTCCTTCCTTCCTTCCATCCATCTTTCCTTCCTCCCTTCCTTCCTCCTTCCTTCCTTCTTCCTTCCTTCCTTCCTTCCTGCCTCCTCCCCTCTCTCCTCCCTCCATCCTTCCTTCCTCCCATCCTCTTTTTTTCAATCTCTCCTTACTGCTCCTTGTCTTCCTTTTCTACTCTTTTTCCTTCTTCTTCAATTTCTTTTCAGTTTACAAAACGTTCTGGGCATCAGATATTTGTATTCAAGATGTTAATTTGTATAAATGTTATGGCTATTCATATTTTAATAAGTATTTTCATATTGTTTTCCCTTTATTGTATATAACTGTGGTTAAGGAGGGTTAAATAGTTGATTATCTCTTATAAACCATGCACCATGATCTGTATGTAACAGCCCAGGCAAATTTCACAATAATCATGTCTTATTGCCCCATTTTACAGAATGGGAAATGTATGTGATCAGGGTCAGTGCTGGAATTGGGACCTAGTGTTTTTTTTTTTTTTTTAACTCTACATTTTTTTATTGAAGTATAGTTGATTTACAATATTGTGTTAATTTCAGGTGTACAGCAAAGTGATTCCATTATATATTTTTTCAGATTATATTCCATCGTAGGTTATTACAAGGTATTGAATAAATTTCCCTGTGCCATATAGTAAATCCTTCTTGCTTATCTATTTTATGTATAGTAGTTTGTATCTGTTAATCCCATATTCCTAATTTTCCCTCCCTCTCTCCCCTTTGGTAATGTAAGCTTGTTTTTATGTCTGTGAGTCTGTTTCTGTTTTGTACATAGATTCATTTGCATTATTTCTTAGATTTCACATATAAGTGATATCATAAAATACCTGTATTTCTCTGTCTGATTTACTTCACTAAGTATAATATTCTCTAGGCCTCTATATGAAATATTGTGGTGCATGTATCTTTTTGAATTAAAGTTTTCATTTTTTCCAGATATATATCCAAGAGTGGGATTGCTAGATCATATGGTAGCTCTAATTTTAGTTTTTGAGAAACTCCATACTGTTTTCTATAGAAGCTGCACCAATTTACCTTCTTACCAACAGTGTACAAGGGTTCCCTTCTCTCTGCACTCCCTCCAGAATGTATTATTTGTAGACTTTTTGATGATGGCCATTCTGACTGGCTTGAGGTGATACCTTACTATAGTTTTGAATTACATTTCTCTAATAATTAGCGATGTTGAACATCTTTTCATGTCCTTTTTTTTTGGTCATCTGTTTGTTTTCTTTGGAAAAATGTCTACTTAACTCTTCTGCCCATTTTTTGATTGGGTTGTTTGTTTTTGATATTGAGTTGTATGAGCTGTTAGTATATTTTGGATATTAACCCCTTGTCAGTCACATCATTTGCAAATATTTTCTCCCTAGTTCTGTCAAACCCAAAAGCCTGTATATTTTTCCTTTCAGCATTTCAAAAAGAGACTCTTAGGTCACATAGCCATAGGTTTGAATGTGTTTGCATTTTAATATTAAAAAGAGAAATTGAAACTCTAAAGATGTCATGTGTAATGAAGATTTTTATCAGAAGAATATTTTAAAATGAGAAAAATAATAAAATGTTATTTCTTTAAATTTTGAAGTGATAAAGTAAAAAATTTGAAAGCTGCTGCACATTAGTGTGTAAATATAAATAACTATCTAGGTATTTGTTTCTGTACCATCTAGCTGCATACAGATATTTTCTTAAATTCAGCGCTTCATAACACAGGAAATGTATGCCTATAGTTTTAATAGTTTTCAATAAATAAAGTGAAAAAATATGCTACTCTCAAGTAACCACTCCCATACATTTAATTATTCAGATAAGACCCTGGGCCATTTTTTACCTGCTAGGAGCATGTTCAAAATTTTAGCAAAATATCAAGAAGGAAACTATTAACTGTTCTGAAAATTGCATTACAAATTTAAACATATAATGTGTCAATAAACATCTTGGTGTAATATGTGTACATCAGGGTGTACAAAATTATCTAATTTTTAAAGCTCCATTTTGAAATGATTTTAACTTCATTTCATATATGCTTGCATTCTCTGTCAACTAGTTTGTAATATTTCCAAGAATAAATATTTGTTTATTTATAAATATATACTTTAATGATTAAGGTAAATTAAGGATATTAATAACTAATTGTTGAATTTTAATACAGAGAATAGTTAACGAAAACATAGGCTATATTTCATAGTATACCTCTACATGGTCCATCTCTTAATAAATACACTACCAATGCCACTGAAGTTCTAGGATTGATAACCATAGATGGATAACAGTGGCAGACAGTTCATTCTTCTGAGCAAACAAATTAAATGGCTTTAGGAATGGAATCCTTCCCCAAGTACTACATTTCAGCTATTCTAGAAGCACATTTCCCCCAGTATATCAACTCTAAGTTCAAGACACATCATCTAGGAATTGATGGCATCTTTCAATCTCTGCCAGCAAATGTTAGCCATTGGAGGAATGACTGCAATTCCATTGATTTTCTTGCAAAGCAAAAATAAAGTGCTTTATTGTACCTAAGAATGGGAAAAACCCACAGGTAGATCACCATGTGTTCCATTTTGCAAGTGAGTTATGTGCAAAATGATTGCCCATCACCTGCAAACAATAAAAAAGAAAAAAGATGACATCTTCCTTGAAATATATTAAAGATATTTTCAAGTTTCCAAAGGCTAGTGTGATGAATATATATGCTGTGTAAATTATTCCTAAGCATGCATTATAGTTTATAATTTTATTTTCTGTCTGAGTGGTACATAAAACAGTGGTACGTTTAAGTACATTTAATAATCAATGGCTTGTCGGATTTGAGTGAAAACAATATCTTTTTATATCTACCACAGAGCCTGCAATTCCATTATTTAGACTTTTAAGCGCTTTGTTCAATGTAAGTTGTATAAGAAAATACTTCACTGGATTGACCTAAAGGCTTCTGCAAGCAGGTACACACAAGTAATGCTTAGAATATTGGGAGGAAATGGAAAATACTAAGAGGAAGTACAGAGGTCCTTATGAAAAAGATTCATGCAATTTTGACTGGTGTCTGACCTCTCAGAAAATTGGAGTAGGACATTTATTCCACAAGCAAGCAAACTGATGTCAAAATATTTACTTAATTTCTTCATTAGTAAATATTTGCCATTTATCCACAATATTGAAAAAGATGAAGTAAAATAAAGGTTTTTTGAAAAGTTGATACATAGAAAACATTATTTCCTGATAAACTGAGGAATTAAAACATTTTATTGATCCAGGTGCTTCTGAAACATTCTAGGCTAATGACTTCATTCATGTATTTTTTTCTCATCAGCTCTTGTCACTATGAAAATTATTCTACAAGACTTAAGTAATTGAAGAGCCTTAGTAAATCTTCCAGGAAACTATGATACTGTTAAATAAGTTATTCCAACCAGAGTAGTAACATGATTAATGTACTTCCCACATTGTTCTGCTTTCTTTAGAAAATATGAAGGAAGGCACAAGAACACTCAAACAGAAACACATCATTAGGTTGGCTTCCCATTAAACATTTCATTAACATCAAACGGTCCTGTTTTATCCATCTTAAACCTTCACCTGGGAGATGATTTTATAAATCATAGCCTGATCCTAAAGTTATGCTTCCTAGAAAACAGGTCACGATGTTCCAGAACCACAGGGCTGACACCACATTCCTCTTGAGTGGACACATACATCACTCCAGTTCTCAGGGATTACTATTTTTTAATGGGTTTCGCCAATTCTGTTTACCAAATGCTTACAAAACACAATCCGTTCTTTGGAGTCAACTCACTTAATATGCTACTTACAACTACTCATGTAAGAGGCAGCCAGCCGTAGATGTCTGTGTTTCCTCTCTTGATAGCCTAGCCTGTTGGTTCCACCAGATCAAAGCATATTCAAAGATAAGGCATTACATTGCTTTAACTCTCCCTGTGGAAAATGTGACAAACTTGGCCATACACATTTATGTATGTATTACTGGATTATTTTATGAAAAAAACCCTTTAATTTTTAAAGCCAGAATATTGGGATTCATTGATAACACCTTCATATCCTCATTTATATAATTTTTGCAGTATTTTATTTTAATTGGGTGAACAGTTTCCAGAGCGCCTCTTACCGCCCCCCCCCATATACTTGCTGACATAATAATACTGACAAGGAAATAAATGCTTAAAGAACTGCAGGCTGGGAGTGAACTTTTCGTGTCCTTAACCACTTAATTAGCCTACAGTAATGAAGCACCAAAAAACAAATCCACCAGTTAGGTTTTGTAAAGTGAAGCAGAAACAATGCTTAGTTCAACTTGTTATTTATAGAAGCACAACACATTCAAAATAAAGATGAGCCTTTTTTTTCCCCTAAAGGACAACATCATAACCCAGCTGTGTTTAGAATTCTGGCTTCCAGAGCTCTGCTAAGGAATGCTGTCAGGGATGCATGCTTTCTCTGTACCCTGCACTCCTGCACAAAGAAGACATTCACTCCAGTTTCAGATAAATATGCCATATTCCAGTAGTTGGTTTTTATTTTACTTATTTATTTTGCGCTACGCGGGCCTCTCACTGCTGTGGCCTCTCCCGTTGCGGAGCACAGGCTCCGGACGGGCAGACTCTGCGGCCACGGCTCACGGGCCCAGCCGCCCCACGGCATATGGGATCTTCCCGGACCGGGGCACGAACCCTTGTCCCCTGCATCGGCAGGCGGACTCTCAACCACTGCGCCACCAGGGAAGCCCAGTTTCTGCTTTTTAACAAAGTGAGTCAGTTATACATATACATATGTTCCCATATATCTTCCCTCTTGCATCTCCCTGCCTCCCACCCTCCCTATCCCACCTCTCTAGGTGGTCACAAAGCACCGAGCTTATCTCCCTGTGCTATGCGACTGCTTCCCACTAGCTATCTATTCTATGTTTGGTAGTGTATATATGTCCATGCCACTCTCTCACTTTGTCACAGCTTACCCTTCCCCCTCCCCATATCCTCAAGTCCATTCTCTAGTAGGTCTGTGTCTTTATTCCTGTCTTACCCCTAGGTTCTTCATGACATTTTTTTTCTTAGATTCCATATACATGTGTTAGCATACGGTATTTGTCTTTCTCTTTCTGACTTACTTCACTCTGTATGACAGACTCTAGGTCCATCCACCTCACTACAAATAACTCAATTTTGTTTCTTTTTATGGCTGAGTAATATTCCATTGTATATATGTGCCACATCTTCTTTATCCATTCATCCGATGATGGACACTTAGGTTGTTTCCATCTTCTGGCTATTGTCAATAGAGCTGCAGTGAACATTTTGGTACATGACTCTTTTTGAATTATGGTTTTCTCAGGGTATTTGCCCAGTAGTGGGATTGCTGGGTCATATGGTAGTTCTATTTGTAGTTTTTTAAGGAACCTCTATACTGTTCTCCACAACTCTATGACATAAATCACAGCAAGATCCTTTTTGACCCACCTCCTAGAGAAATGGAAATAAAAACGAAAATAAACAAATGGGACCTAATGAAACTTCAAAGCTTTTGCACAGCAAAGGAAACCATAAACAAGACCAAAAGACAACCCTCAGAATGGGAGAAAATATTTGCAAATGAAACAACTGACAAAGGATTAATCTCCAAAATTTACAAGCTGCTCATGCAGCTCAGTAACAAAAAAACAAACAACCCAATCCAAAAATGGGCAGAAGACCTAAATAGACATTTCTCCAAAGAAGATATACAGACTGCCAACAAACACATGAAAGAATGCTCAACATCATTAATCATTAGAGAAATGCAAATCAAAACTACAATGAGATATCATCTCACACCAGTCAGAATGGCCATCATCAAAAAACCTACAAACAATAAATGCTGGAGAGGGTGTGGAGAAAAGGGAACACTCTTGCACTGCTGGTGGGAATGTGAGTTGGTACACCCATGCTAATCCTGATGAGAGATGGTACAGCTCCTGGGATCACTGCTTTCCTCTATGTTGCTCTGGAAGACAGGAATCTCAACTCAAACCTTAAATTCATCTAACCATGTTTAAATTAATCAAACTTGTTATCCAGAAATAGAGCATTTGTCCACAACTGGAAATATCTGATGCCTGGGGGTTTCAGGGGGTTTTTGTTTGTTTCTGCCCCTTCCCTTCTTTTTTTTAAAAAATTTTTATTGGGGTATAGTTGTTTTACAATGCTGTGTTAGTTTCTGCTTTCTGAAGAACCTAGGGGCAGGACAGGAATGAAGGCGCCCCTTACCTTTTAAGCACCCATTCTCTCCTCCTTCAAACTTGGAAGAATTCATTAGCACAAATTCCCAGACCAGTTTGGAAGGAGATTACTCAGTTTGTCTGTCCAAGGTCATCCACTGGAGCCGATTTCTCACTTGGCTGCATCCAGAGGCTCACATGTCTGACCCTTAAAGTCACGCCATCCTTTACCAGGGTTCTGGGACCAAAGGGCGGCCTCCAAGGCTTTAGCGCGACAGAAGCCTGCTCACATGACACCAGGGGAACCTGGGGAGGACAGGCTGGAGGCCCTTCATTCAACACCTTGTTAACTTCTTATTTTAACAAGTTGACCTCAAGCCACTGGCCCCAAAAATAAATAAAAGGAGGGAGTGGAGGAGAGGAATTAATTGCATTGTCCGAGGAAAGACGTCAAAACAGATTCAGGTTGCTTCTGATCTATTTATTCTATATCTGTATCTGTATCTGTACCAGTATCAGTATCTGTATCTACCAATATCTCTCTATATATCTTGATATAGTTATATAAAATCAATTTATATCTATTAATACAAGATATAAATATAGATAGATAGATAGTTATGGAAAAAATTAAAATTCAAAGCATAATATTTAACACAATCTTGAAGCCCCCCCAGAAAGATCTCGATCTACATACAGTAAAGTCATCTGGACAGAATTAAAATAAACTAGGCGTAAAATCAGTAAGTAAGAATGAAAAGGCCTACAACATCCCAACAACAGAAAAATAAATTAATAAAAAATAAGACTCATATTGATATAGAGAACTGAAAAAATAAAAACTATAAACAATAAAATTCATCCTCTAAAATAATATTTAATAGATTTTTTAAAGAATAAAAGACTAAATCAGAACTATCAAACATAGGAATAAATATGGTATAAAATAAGACCATATACTCTATGATGCGGATGTGGTGTTTTAGTGCTGTTTCTCCGGCACTTTGAAAAGTGATGTGATTAGAGTTTAGTGAAAACTCTGTTTTGATTGTAGATTTTCTTTAACTGATATAAAAGCCTGTGAAAAAATTATCTTTGCAGATTTAATTTACTACATAGATAAGCCAAGGGAATACAATTAATATATATTAAGAATCATAGAAATCAAATTCCAAAATTTCCAAAATCTAGCAATAGTAACTAAGAAGCATATGGATTCAAAGCCTTCATTTACACCTACCATAAAAATGCACATCATCTAAAAATTAACTTGGTATGTATGTATATCTCTATCTATCTATGCATCTACGTATGCATCTATGTATCTATGTAAGTATGTATGTATGTATGTATCTATCTCGAGAGAGAGAGAGACAATTTTTCTAAAGTTGTATGAATAAACATAAAAATATTTTTAAATGCAACTTATCCCTAAGTAAAATATAAATGTAAATAACAATATTACTTTGGGCTACTTAACAGAAGTATGATGAAATGGTTTGGGAAGCAATACTGGGAGAAAATTTGTCAATTTCTTTTAATTTAATTAAATTATAACGAGAGAACTTGCTGTGCTAAAAATTAAAATACATTTTAAATAGCCATGTGATTGAAACGGTGTCCTCTTGAGTTGGAAAGACAGAATTTAATCAAACAGAGCCAAAGAACAGAAATAGACTTTAGTGTCTAGTTTTTAGTACATACATGATAAAGATGACACTCTGAAATCAATGGAAGAGAGACATTATTTATTAATAGTTCCAGGGTAACTGTTTACTAAAAAAATAAAATAAAATTAGTTCTTCTACCCTACCATGTGTTCAAACATATTACATATAGATAATATGAGATAATATTCAAAACAAAGAGAACAAAAAATATAGGTAGATATTTCCATAACTTAAAGAGATTTTGTAAGCACTCACACAAAAGCATAAACTATAACAGAATGTTACATTTAATTTTATACATTTGGAATTATACATATGCAAAAAATGAATCTTTTAAGCTTGCTAAAAATATAAAAAGAAAAATATTGGTAATATATGATGAGTGATTATATAAAAGATATTAATTGGAAAAAACATAAAAATAGAATTTTCTTAATTGGAAAAAACATAAAAAATAGAATTTATGCTTAAAAAATCATATAAATATTTATTTATGATTGTTATTCTTAGAAGAGTCCAAAAATGTAATTTAAAACATTGAAAATACATTTTTCTTATAATTTGAGAAATTTTATTTAAGACATTTGTATTAGATTCTGTGAAATGGACAGATTAAAAAATTACCATGCATCAACTTTATAAACAGAATAAATAAATAAACAGCTTAGGGCTGTTGTATTAAGAGGATAAAGGAAATAACCTAAATACTCAAAAACCCTTATCGATCAACTAGACTGTGCTGTATCTATAACATGGAGACTTTCCAAAGGGTACTAGCTGACATGGTAAATATTCAAGATTTGATCTTATGTGATAGCATAAAACAGATTCAAAAATAAGGAGCAAAATCTCCCATTTGTATTTACTGCTGTCTATATAACTGTGTCTATACTATGTGGTTCACTGACAGCAATCCAACTCGGAAAGATACACAGCAAAACGTTAGGATCTATAAGTAGCCTGTGATAGGATTATTTTTCCTTCTTTACTATGTATGTATGTAGAATTGTCTTTTTAGAAAATCATTATGCCGTTTTATAATTAACAAATTATTTGAAAGTAAAAATCATTAAAAAATCATTTTTACTACATAGATTTGAAGCTTTATAAAGTTGTTGTTTTATAATTACCAAACAATAATCATGCAAATCAATTAAATTCATTATCTTGTATCCAAAAATGGGCTAATTAAGTTATCTTAAATGTTTGCATTATTATATCTGCATTATTTTTCTCAAGACCAAAGGTTTAATAGCAGATTCCCCACAGACATTAAGATAAAGTTTCCAAATTACAATTCTTGCTGAGGCCTTTAGTCACAGTTAGATGATCTTTGTTTGCTTTATTTAACTTCCTTTTCCAATGTCTATTTTTAGAACTCAGGAATATATAATTATTGTCCAAATGAATAAGAACTGAAACAGGAAGTGTTCCAGAATTAAAACTCTGGACAAGGTATTTGGACAGGGAATACATTTAGAACAATATGATTATTATTTTAACAGGTCAAACAATGGAGATCACATGTCATATAGATGCATCGCTTTAAAATGAGAATCTTTCACACAACCAACAGAGATCTGCACAGATGCCAATATCAACTTGACACATTCAATACAGGATATTTATACTTCCTCACAGTACTATCCATGGCTTATATTCTACAAACTACAAAAGTTTCAATTTTTCTTGATCTAATTACCTCTTTCATTCTCCTAATCATTTCTTTTTTTCAAGACTTTCATTTAAGTAATAAAGAATCTGGGCCAGTCTGAAGGAGGGCATACTTTTCTCCCTTACTCACTTTATTTTGAGGATTAACAAGATTTATGGACGGGTGCTTATTCGGTGGGGCTTTGAGACTGTTTTATTTTACTGTAGTCATTCTAGCCTTCCGTTGTCTCTGCTCTTCCTCATGAATTGAACTTTTTACCTCCAAGAGTCCATATGCTCGCTCAGTGGACCACAGAAAATGCCAAATGCTGCCTAATCGTATTTCTACCTTAAAACCGGTAACCGGTTATTTTCATCTCAAACTTTATGGCCAGTGCAAAAGCTCAGGAAAGGAAAGAAGCACTGTATGCTGAGAACACACGAAGTCTCATTAATAATTTAAACTAAACAGAAATAGAAAAAGGTTGCGGGTGTTCCCAAACTTTAAATGCACTTTATTTTTCTGTATTTTTCTAAATTTTGTTTTGAAAAATATTCTCTGGCTTCTTGTAAATCTACAACCTAATAGATCGGGCATTTTGCTAACGTGCAACATTCTTGCAAACGATGCTCAAAAACATCAATGAACATGAACTCAAGTCCTACATTTACTGTGAAGCTTTTATTGCATGGTGTTTCCAAAGTAAATCCACTGAAGAAAATACTAACTTCCTAGATTGCTCTGTTCTTCATTTGCTCACATTTTGTCCCCTGTTAAGGCTCCACCTTTAAGAAAATTAAGAATGATAATATGTACTATTCTATGTAGGAACTTTAGTCGGAGTTCCTACTAAATGATGATATATATTGGCACTGACTTGCTAGTTTGATCATAAAAATCTGACCTGTCATCTTTGACCCAAATATTTGTAAATATTATGCTTCTGGGATTATTACTGTGGCGTGCAAAGAGCAAATCCACAGCAAAGAGAACTCAAACCTGGCAGCCTTTGGTGGAAGTCATTTGACGGCCTTATCAGCAAAGGAACAATTTTACCAGCACCCTCCTTTATTTGTCTGTTTCCAGTGCTTTTTACGCAAGGGATGATTTTGAATTTGCAGATTTGCAGCATCTCTTAGTGTGTGGTGTCTTTTTTAAAAGCTATTTTTAAAACCTTTTATAGTAACAGAAGAGCCAAATTTCCCCATCTCTATAGATGTGTCCTTATAAAAATAAAACTCCCTTTGGAAAACGTACAGTAGGCTTAATCCTAAATTAAAGTAGTTGCTGAAATGCTATTACTTAACCCCTAGGCGTACATGATTTCTAAAGAAACAAATTCCGCGTTTAATTAACTCTGAAATCCTCCTGTAAATGGAACTTATGCGTTGTGTGTAAAGTTCAAGGCAGGATGCATTTAGAGGAGAAAACCGCTTGGAGGGCTGGCTGTCCTACAGCATCCCGCCTGCCCTATCTGAGGCGGACAGATTCCGCACATGGCTACATGTTCTAAATTAGGGAGTGCAGGGGCTCATCTAGAGTGCACAGATTAAAATTTTCAGTAGACCTAAAACTGTCTCGAAGGCATGAATGAGCCTGTCGCTTTTTCTCTGCCTCTCCAGCAAATGATGGATTCACTTTATCCCCACCATCTAACCCACGAGATCTGCCAGCTTTCAGCCGTTATTCTTTGGCCCCAGTCATGCTGAAATACACAGGTTGCCTTTAAACAAATCTGCTTTTATGGAGCAAAGCGCTGTGAAACAGAGCTGATTAGGGTCTGACACATCGAATTAGACCGGGCTATAAAGTTGCCTGATGACTCTATTGTTTCAGGGGACCTGGTTCTAGCTTTGCCATTCTTTCTAACCACGCGTGGAACTTTGTTTCATTTGAATTTAGGGGAGAAAACTTTTGCAAGAGTGAAATTACCATGATTGCAATCATAAATATTTGATTTCTAAACAAATTGGATGCAGTGTTTTTTCTTGGCACCTTGAAACCCAGGTTCTTGCCAACTAGACACTAAACAAATCAGCTAAGAAACATGAAAAATTACCATTGGAGGGTGTTTTAAAATATTATTGTGTGAGAAATAGCAAGGCAAATGACCAATAAAGTATACAATATGTGTGAAACGTTCTGAAGTATTTTTTCAATAAAACCACCTTTGTAAATATAACTAAGACTATTGTTTAGTATCCGTCACAGATGAACACTATTAAAAAAAACTACTAATCATTTTATAAGAGGATGATTGCTATCATATTAGCATAAATTCTCATATACTTCCTGGATCCATTCATGTGTGTATATACATTTACCCATCACGATAAATACAGGACATTTATCAGGAATTTACTCAAAGTTTTGAGCAAATATTCCCCCAAAGATGCTTACCTTTAAATACATCATTATTGCTTTTTATGCAAATGTGTTATACTTTCTTTTTCCGACTCTAGAGAATTTTCTAAGGTTACTCTCATGTTTTTATCTGGAATCCTGAAACTAATACCTTTTCAGCAGTCTTATTTGCTTGAGATAGTAATTCACCTTAGGAAGAGGATAATATAAAGAATACTAGTTAGGAAGTAATGGGGTTTTAAGCCATCAGTTAGTTGCATGTAGCATCTTTTTGCATCTCAGTTCAACAGGTTGAAGTTTAGATTATAGAGGAGAGATGGATTTGATATGAGATCAAGTTTTATGTAAGCAGAGTTCCCTGGCCCTGACCTCCTCCCTCAAAATGCCAGTGTTAATCTCTCTGCAGCCTGTGTGGCCCACAAGCCACCAGTCTGTGCTGTACCCACAGGAGGGACCCTCTGTTCTGAGTTCTATTTGCCACCTTCCCAGGGCAGGTGATAGAAGTAGCTTATCTTAGACATTTTTCAGATATTTGAGTGATGTGCTAATGCCAAACAGAATGTAACATACAAAAACAATTGTTCATGAAATTGTTATTTTTCCTTGACGTCTTTTGTAGCTTTTCAAGTTCAGACAGTTCAGGGAGGGTTTGGGATTGTTCCAGATTTCTAAAATTTGAAAAAAAAGATTGAACAAAACCTGTGTTTTATCGTTAGTATTTAGAGATTCTTACAATTGATAACCTCGGCCTGGACTAGTCTGATGGTCACTGTGAAATGTCAGTGTGATAGAATAACTTAACCTCAAAAACCAGATTGCTCTTTCTATTACGTGTACGTCACAGACCACATGTGTGTGGGTTGGTTTGGGGTTTTCTTCCTCTGCATAATGTCTGATACTGCAGGAAAGAAAGAATGTTTTTTCTTAGCACTTCTAGATGTGGTCAGGGCACTCAGTATCGCCCAAAATCTTTATATGGTGTACATGGATAGGAAAAAACAAGTTCTCATAACTTGTTGTTATGATTTCATTACTTTTGTTGTTACATTTATAATAGACACTTGGGTTGAGGAGACCCTCAGGGGCTTCCCAGAGGGTAGGGCTTGAGTAATATGTTTCCTGAGCTGGAGTTCAGAGGATCCAGGAATCAGGAGCTTTGGCTGACTTGATGATCTATCTCTTTGATGACTACATCTGCTGGTCCTTTCTGATTCTGCTATCATGAGAGGCAAGAGGGCATTTCTGGAACCTTGCATTTGCATCTGAACTTGTTTTTTTCTTGATACATTTAAAAATTACTCCACACATGATCATACATATGCATGCCTACCCACAGTTACACATCTCAGACTGTAAATTCCACCAGTGATAACAGTAGATGGTTATGAAACACAGCTACAGTTGTGAAGTCATTTTTGGTTAATTCTCAGATTAGATAGAACTGTTACTTTAAATTAAATCTTGAAATAATTTACCTAAGGTCATTTTCACTCAATATGTTAATAAAACCAGTTATCTTTTCCCAACGTATTTCAGTTAAACAAAATACATGGGATTAAAAGTACTATATGGAGAAAGTCTCCTTAAATTCATCTGAATGAATTTAATAAAATACCCAAATATCAAAAAAGTGGGAGAATACTGTCCTCGAACAAGCTGAAACTAAGCAGTAATAATAACAATAAAAATCTTACCAAATAAGAAATTTGTCAGTTACAAAACCATTTTCTCTTAGCATCTATATAGGTTTTATAATTCTTTATGCACTTAAATAATACTTAGGATATTAGAAGAAAAAAATCTCTAACTTCAAGAGTTTTACATATGGACATAATTCTCTTAAAATAATTTTTCTCCTGCAATGCCTACCAAATGTTACATATTAGCTACAAGCAAAATAGATGGAACAATAATTATAGGCATTTTGGCCTCTGTATATTTACATTTCCATTATTGTAGTTGAACAGTTTAACACTTGAGTAAAATTCATTCTGTATTGTTAAGAAAAAATTATATATTTCCATAATTAAAAGAAGGTTAATTATATATTAGCTGGAATACCTAAAGTTACATATATTTAAACATATAGTATTTACACACAAATGGTAAGAGGTAAAATAAAGATAATAAAATACAGAAATATCATTACAATTGATTCAAGTTGCAATATGACAGTATTTTTCTAGATTAATATGTAAATGATTCAATGATTGAAATATGTTTATTTCTCAGAATTTATAAATTTTCACATGTACATATTGCAATTTAAAGTATTGATATAAATCTTTTTATTTATGAGTTTCTAAATTGGCAAGCATTTGCCCTATTATTTTGTGATACTTTATTGTAACACTGCCTTATGATTTTCATTGTCAGAATGACATATTGAAGTAAATGTGATTTGAAATAGGCAATTCAAATGAGGTGGAATAAGTGCTGCTAATATCTAATGTTTGAAAATACTAGCTTGTCAATATAAAAGGGAAAAAATTACCATTGTTTTAAGCCAAGTTTTGTTGATGTAGAAATATTGGTTTTTTCTTTCAAATTCTTTCACACTCTTAATGGAATTCTATTCAGATTTACATCAGGGTTTTATTTTATTTTACCTTTATTTTTAGGGGTGCAAATAACAAAAGGAACTAACAAAACAAGGAAAACCATTACCTCTGTCTTGTCTAAACTGAGTACAAATCCTAGTGCAGACAGCGAGTCGGAAAGTTGGGTATAGGAATCTGACAGTCATGCACTAGGGCTCTGCTATTTTTGTGCATTTGAAAGTCAGGGTTTGGATGCTCTCTGCAGTCGTGGGATAAGTTAGCTGTGGGAGGGAATGCACATATAGGGAAGAGGGGTGAGGAAGGGGCCTTAGGACACTTCTCTAGCCAGTAACTGATAAAGTAGAAAAAAAATACCAACAAAGGAAATGGGAGTGCATTACTAGTAGTCACTAGTGAAATGTCAAGAAAGCTGAGAAAAGAAACTTTTATGAAAAAGAGGATGCTTAACACTGCTAAGATGTAATGTAACCTGAAGAGAGAAAACTGATCTTCAGGTTTGGCAGACTTTATACGAGAAGTCTCTGGAATGGTGACACAGAAAGTCTGACCAGAGAAGGGTGAGGAAAACTAGGAGATGAGGAAATAAGGCCAGGAAGGTGAGACACTTGAGGAGAAATTAGTTCTGAAGGAAGGGAAATCACAGTACAAAGGCAGAGATGAATAGTATCAAAGACATAGATACTATGTATTAAGTCTGGCTTATTAAGGCTGGCTTTCATACAGTGACTATTCTTTCAGCTCCACGGGTGGGACACTTGAGCATATGGGTAAATACTGGTTAAAGTGATGATAGAAAAATGAAGTCGTTTTGACTGGTTTCAATGATTTTATCCCCATGCTGAGAGTCAGGTTGGGGATGAGTTGTTGAAGATTTGAGGAGAAGGCGTGAGATTGTCATCCCAGAAAGCAGAAAAGGTCATTTAGCAGAGAAATGGAGTTGCATTATCCTAGAGTGTTGAGAGCCTATTTGAGATCAGTGATCATAAATGTGAACTGAGTCCATCCAGCAAGTTTGTGGGATTTTTTTCTCCATCAACGTTCAGCTGCTTGAGTCTGTGCAGTGGGTGGAGCTTCTGAAGCAGTGGTATTTTGACATGTGAGTATGCCCCCTGACCCCCCCACCCCGCCAACAAAAAAAACCCCGGAAGGACAAGCAAGTTAATGATATTTGTAAGAGAGTGATTACAGTGCTAAGTGGGAAAATACAAAGGAGGTTGGGACAATAAGAGGGTAGGATAGAGTAAAAATGAGGTAGGGTTTGATGCATTCATTGGAGGTTGTTATGGGCAGTAAAGTAAGTCAGCGGGAAATAAACAGAGACAGATTAATAAAAACAAACATTTCAAATCACGATTTAAAGGTGACATAGATAGTGGTCATGAGAAGATATACAGTAGAATGACTAGAGCGAATCTGAGAAAAATGATAGAGCAAAGTAGGTCAAGAAACTGATGAGCCAGTGACACCTGTTGGTGGATGATCCTTGTGGATGTTGAGGTTTCCAAGGATGCAAAGCTGCAGGGAGGAAGGGAGGAGGAGAGTACCCTTGTGCTAAAGCTGATAGCTCAAAAAACTAGTACCTGGGAGGCCATTAGGTAATGCTCACTATCACAGGTAATGGCAAGAATGATCCCATGGAAGGTACTTCAACGGTATTGAGATTTGTGAATAAAGAAATGAATAAATGGTTTAGAACAGCAATGAGAGAGCTGCAAAGGAAGTGAGGTCTACAGGCGACAATTCATGTTTAGGTCTTTGGATCTAGGAAGAAAAAGTTTAATTATAACTTACAGTTTGTAGTGTATAGCTTATATTATGAATGGATTAGAAATGCAAAATGCCATGTGAATTCTGAAGAGGCATATAACCCTGGAAAGAGAGGGGCACACTTGTTAAGGATGCTGAAATTGAGTTTTGCATTGAAAAGCATTATCTAGATTCAGAAATTTTAAGTAACTATTGTAGATGAGAAATTGAATAATTATATCAATCCTAAGAACTAGATTTGTTAAAAAGAGCAGAAAACACTGAAAAAGACATTTAGTTCAAAATATTTCTCTATTTTTAAAAAATGGTAAGGAACTATACAGATGTATGCTAATACGGATGGTTGCCTTAATTTTGACAATAGGTACAATAGCTCATTACGGGCTAAGTTCAACTTGAAGAGAGAGAGAGAGAGAGAGAGAGAGAGAGAGAGAGAGTGTGTGTGTGTGTGTGTGTGTGTGTGTGTGTGTGTGTAGTAACAGTATTTAGGTATGCTTTGAGTAACATTACATTTAAACATATTTGAGGCTCTAGAATTTGTTCTGGAAAGTCAGAAATTAAAAAGTAGTTTCAATACAAAGAAAACTAATAAAGCTACTTACTCTGAAATTAAGTATTTTTAAAAATCTAGGGATTATTGAATTGATATTTATATTATAAATTATCTACACTGTTTCATTACAGATTTGTGTATTGAATAAGAATGCTAGTGGTCATAGTTCTAAATATTTTACAGTAAGGCCTACTATGAATTTTGATAAGTATATTCATTATTAGATAAGTTTTCTGGGTAGAGACTTTACTACAAGAAATCTGGATTGAGACAATCTTTAGAGAGAAAATAATGGGTTAGGAGTTTATATTACATTTAATCCACTCAACAAAATTGTCTTATTCTATACACTCATATTGCAATTGGCATTTAATTGAGTTGACTTCTTCATGAGTATTAGTTGGTTAAATATAAATTTAATGATATGTGGACATTAATTCAATAGAAATATCATATGTATATAACTAATCGAAATATTGATTTAATATAGGTGTGCCACATTTGTTCATATTTTATGTGGTCATAAAATGTGTTAATTATAGCATGATTTTATTTTTGATACATTTTATTGCTGGAAGTTTGGATAAAATAATTGAAATTAAAACACTGTGCTGGTTCTTGGATTTTTCCATGAAATGCAAAGTTAGGAAACAAAAGTAGACATGTTTATTAAATCTATGTGATTAAATTTTAGCCTACACATCCAGATTAAGGGATGGTAGTTGCTAATACATTTTAATTTGAACGCTTTTATTTAGATCACTGAGTGTAAATGTGGCTATTAGAATATCTAGAATGTTAGGTCACTGAATTTGGGTGACTTTTCCTCCTTGAGAAGGAAATAGAATGAGATTGGAAAGGCTGATATGTAATTCCAAGAAGAATAGGAATTGAGATTGGATCTATTTCTCCAAATAATTATAAAAAAATATAAATTTGGGGTAATGAATCTATTCATGTAACACTATTAATCTCATTATTTTAAGACTGACATTTATCTACCCACCTATATACCCAGCTCTGTTTCCATTTCACCTCTGGAATCTGGACAGAGAGAAAGAAAAGACATAACAAATGTGTTTCTTCTCTGATTAGTTACTTGACAGAGGCTAGTTCAGGTAAGTATTAATTCCTGGAAGGAAACACAGTATTTCATTTAATAAGAATGAATACAGAAAGATCTCTAAGATCTGAAAGATCATACAAATTCTAAGATTTTTTGTTCTAGTTCTGTAAAAAATGCCACTGGTAATTTGATACGGATTGCCTTGAATCTGTAGATTGCTTTGTGTACTATAGTCATTTTCACAATATTGATTCTTCCAACCCGAGAACATGGTATATCTCTCCATCTGTTTGTGTCATCTTTGATTTCTTTCATCAGTGTCTTATAGTTTCTGAGTACCGGTCTTTTACCTCCTTAGGCAGGTTTATTCCTAGGTATTTTATTCTTTTTGTTGCAATGGTGAATGGGAGTGTTTCCTTAATTTCTCTTTCTGATCTTTCGTTGTTAGTGTATAGGAACACAAGAGATTTCTGTGCATTAATTTTGTATCCTGCAACTTTACCAAATCCATTGATTAGCTCTAGTAGTTTTCTGGTGGTCTCTTTAGGATTCTCTATGTATAGTATCGTCATCTGCAAACAGTAACAGTTTTACTTCTTCTTTTCCAACTTGTATTCCTTTTATTTCTTTTTTATCTCTGATTGCCCTGGCTAGGACTTCCAAAAGTATGTTGAATAATAGTGGCAAGAGTGGCCATCCTTGTCTTCTTGCTGATCTTAGAGGAAATGCTTTCAGTTTTTCACCGTTGAGAACAATGTTGGCTGTGGGTTTGTCATATATGCCCTTTATTATGTTGAGGTAGGTTCCCTCTATGCCCAGTTTCTGGAGAGTTTTTATCATAAATGGGTGTTGAATTTTGTCAAAAGCTTTTCCTGCATCTATTGAGATGATCATATGGTTTTTCTTCTTCCATTTGTTAATATGGTGTATCACATTGATTGATTTGCATATATTGAAGAATCCTTGCATCCCTGGGGTAAATCCCACTTGATCATGGTGTATGATTCTTTTAATGTGTTGTTGGATTCTGTTTCCTAGTATTTTGTTGAGGATTTTTGCATCTGTATTCATCAGTGATATTGGTCTGTACTTTTCCTTTTTTGTAGTATCTTTGTCTGGTTTTGGTATCAGGGTGATGGTGGCCTCGTAGAATGAGTTTGGGCGTGTGTCTTCCTCTGCAATTTTTGGGAAGAGCTTGAGAAGGATGGGTGTTAGCTCTTCTCTAATTGTTTGATAGAATTCACCAGTGATAACAAAATATTTTAAATCCACTATATTTCAACAAATATTTTAAAAAATTAAAAAATTGAATGTCAAAACAATAGTTGGAATAAAATGTATAAAAGATTAAAATACCACAAATAACACGTTTTTATTTAATATAGCATCAATAACAGACAATTTTAAAAATATGTCACCTCCCATAACCTTCATGTATAAATCATACCTGTCATGTTATTTTGGTTTGCAGTAGATTTGATCTAATATTTCCCCACTTGTTTAATTTGGGGATCAAATGCATCTAATTGTTTATATACCCAATGCCACAATGATGATGGTAATTTCTAGTTTGTGCTCTATGTCGCCTTTTAATTGACATTAAACAGTTGTTGAAAAAAAGCTTTTTAAATCAGCTAAAACAGATCTTTCTGAAAACTGATTATTCTGGATCATATAAATAATTTAAAAAACCTCGTTTTATTGAAATTAAACATTTCCATCAAACTCAATTCAGGGAAGCCACATATGTAATTAAGCACATTAGCCAAACAGCCCTTTATTACATACCAATTTATTAGGAAAGAAATTTACGTGGGGAAGGAAGGTGTTGACCTTTACTGAGCACGTACTATATTGAAATTAAACAGCCCAATAGAGACTCTTATTGAATTTCATCAACTTCAATGAATTTCACAAAATGTGCTGGAGGAATGCTAACTATAGATTTAGGGGAAAACATTTTATTTCACCAACAGAGTGCTAAAATGATGAAGGCTTCACCACTGTGGGTCCTTGGGGTCTTAGGAGGGTCTGCCTGTGAGCAAAGACGTGGGTGTGAAAGATGGCCATGAATGATCAGTTAGTTAATGGACAGACCACAGAGATGAAACTAAAAGCCAGAAAAGGGGCACCTGGTGGCAGGCTAAAGTGAGTGACTCTTTCAATAAGTGAATCAGGTTGAAAGTTCAAGGGGAGAGGGAGAGGCAAGGAAAGCGCTTCCATTACAGAGCCACCTCCCATTTGAAAGGCACTGGACTGTAAAGTTTATTATCCCATGTCCTCCCATGAACCTTATGAAGTATTAATGGCCCATTTTATAGGAAAAGTTCCTTGAATCTGAGAGCATTTATATAGGTTATCCAAGGTTCCCCTGCCAGTAAGTAGTGAAACCAGAGTCCAAAATGCAAACAAACTCACTCAATAATCCGTGGTTTGTCAACTAAATTCTTCCTCCACAGACTGATCTGTGTCTTGGGACCAGCAGTGTCTTCATGTGGGAGCTCGTTGGAAATGAAAGGTTCACACCCCCCGCCAGAACCACAGAAGCAGAATCTGCATTGTAACAAGATCTCCAGGTGATTCTCATCTACGTTAAAGTTTGAAGAGCACCAAACTAAAACCATCTCGTGAAGCAACACAAGACGATAAGCAGAACGAATGATGGGCGCTCCAGACGTGGAATGAGCCAGAAAGTACGCAAATACAAAGAGAGTTGCCGCCTCTATCACAGAGCACCTGCTGGGGGTCTGTGATGGGAAGGCTGGCTACCTGCTGTCTCGGACAGAGGCAGAGGATTAAGTTGCCCAGACATGGCCAGACTGTGGCCAAATTAGGAATCAAAAACAAAAACCAACCCATATCAAAATGTGAACTGAAATAGCTTTACGAATTATCTGCTCCCAACCCCTCATTTTCCACTTCACGTGCTGACTTATGCAAGGTAGACCGAAACCAGAACTGACTCCTACTCGCCAGACCCGAGTCATGCCTTCAGAAAAGGAAGTGCTATTAGCTCCCCCCAAATGAAATCATATATCCTGCGTTTTTCAGGATACCTCTGATTTCACATATTGGATAATGATTAGACCACACATATCAATGTAATGAAATACTTGGATATATAAAGCTTAAGTTTTCAAAGTGTTGATTTGCTAGCAATTTTGATAAATCTAGGCTGAATGCTCTAATACTAGCAATATGATGTTATATAAATTCAGTATTAGGGCAAAGCAAAAATCTATTGATTTTTAGTTAATGGTTTATATGAAAGTTGTTAAATTGATGTCACTTTTTCATGTTTATTAATAATCTTGAATTTCAGCATGTTTACATTATCGCTAAGTTTTAGTTATTCATTTATTAATGTTTATTGAGTGTTTAAGAGATGCTAGATATTATTTTAGTTATTAGGGTTTAAAAAGGCCTCTGATTTGGCTCAGAAAACAGAGGCATGAAGATAAAGAGTATCAAGGTTCACTGTTAGCTGTATTTTAGAAGTTCATTGTTAGCTGTATTATCATGCCTCTGATTTGGCTCAGAAAACAGAGGCATGAAGATAAAAAGTATCAAGGTTCATTGTTAGCTGTATTTTAGAAGCACAGAAGATTCAATGGACACAAAAAGAGAGATTCAATTCAACTTGCAATGAGGTTGAATCCTTCAAACAAGGTATGAAGCTTGAGGTGAATAGTGTGGGTGGTTACTATGTGAAAAAGCTGGTTGGAATAAATCTCAGGGGAAGGCACCACGGTAAACAAAGGGATGGGCTAAAAGGCAGGAATATCTTTGACAAACATACAAGTAGTTCAGGATGAACTACTACTGTGTAAGTTGTGAACTGGATTTTGTTGAGAAATCAGCCTACATGTCTGATGTCCAGGAGGTTGGACTTTGCTCTTCAGATGATGGTGGAGCCCTGGAAGGAGGGAATAAAGTGATCACTCTGGCAGTTCTGAAAGACTGTTCTAGTGCTGGTGTTCGGGGGCTACATTACACCAAGGGAATCGATTAAGAGAGGACAGACTTGATGGGAACTGGAATTAAGAAAACATATGGTGATTTAATGTCTTTTTGCATCAAGTATGTTATCTGAGATTAGTGTGCATGTTTGGGCATTGGAGCAAAAAAAAAAATAAATTAAACATTCATCTGGGTCGGGGGGAGCCTTGGAAAAAAATTTAGTAAGAGACTTGAATTTGAATGGGAAGTAAGACCCTGAGCATGTGAATTTTAAAAAAAGGAAATGTTTGCTCTGCTTTAGAAATGGTCAGGAAAATCATGGCGAGGCAGTGCAAAGAGGAGAGGGGGGAGCCGGAGAAAATGAGTAAAGGTACAGCAACATGGAATACTGGACGGTTCCATTTTTAGGATCACAGATGTCTCTTGTTAAGCTTGCTTTACATACAAAGGCTGATGTGAAAGTACTACTACGTCAATGTATCTGTATGCCAAGTATCTGTATATGTATTAAATTTAGGAGGAGCTAAATTTAATATTTGGGTCTATATAATAGGAAAATAGGGGGATTAAGTAATGAATAGCAAAAAGTAGAAGTTATCCTCAGGGTATGAATGGGAACCCCAGCCAACTGAAGTCAGGTCAGTTGTAAATTAGCAGTTACAATCAACAGAAATAAGAAACTAGACATGTAAGAGACATGTGAAGGGTGACATTCAACACACTGAAAACCCTCTGTGGCAGGTGTTCCAACCTATGAGAAAAGATATATATCTATAGACAACCAATATGGCCATACAAGCGTTATTCTCTGAATACAAGTCCTGCTGAAATTATTGGCAAATGTTTGCTTAATTTGGAGCTCAGCTAAATAGGACAAAGGAAACACTCATGGTAAGGAATGACTTTACTCCTCCCTTAGGGAGCCATTTGTATTCATGAAATCTGTGGACTTATGCAGTTAACATAGGGTAGGAATCACGCCAAGCCAATTAAGTACTGAGTCTTCTTTACGTTTGGGCGTGTGGTTCCAACCTAAGAAGCCATGCCGCTAGTATTCGAGCCCCAATATTTGCTCAGATCTACTTTGCAGGATCTGGATCTAGATTTTCTAGTTGAGCCATCTAGACTAGGGTTTCCAAGCTAATATATGGGCTCTTTGTATGGCTTAAGGGCCTTCGTAAAACCCAAAAGTCAAAGGAAAGAAATATATTTAAAAATGTCCACCAGACTTCCAATCATTCTGAAACAGCCACTGTTGATCTGCAACAATCTTTCCCCATTTCTCTTGCAAGAACATGGAAACCTATCGTGCATAGGCTGTCACTACAGGCACAGTTAAAAGTGTTCTTATTAGCTGTGTTCTGCTTGTTTTATTTTTATTTACCTTGTTACCCCTCATCCACTCCTTATACCAACACCCAAGGCCCTACAAGCAACGGTAACAACCAGATGGGTCTGCTTTCTAAGAAGTTTTGCACTGAAAATTTCAAAATATTAGTTGAGAAAGTTAGATTTTCAGGCCAAACAATTTTTGTCTTTATCAGATAGAAATAACAAAAATAAAATGAAAATAACCTGGGGCAGACAAATAACATTTGATTGTAATATTTGATACTATGTTCAAATGCATTAGAGTGACAGTATGTTGGAGTGACTCTGAAGGCTGGCTCCAGAGATAACCTGTTTGCATTTGTGTCCTGATTATTCTTTTTTATTTCTAGCTGTGTGATGCTGAGCAGTTACTTAACCTCTCTGTGTTTCAGTTTCATCATCTATAAATAAGGGTAAAAATAAAAGGTTATGGAGCGGTTTGGGAATTACACTGGTTAATACATGTAAAGCGATTTGAATTATGCTTGGTACTCAATGCAGGAAAAAACGAAACAAAACCCTCATTTTTTTTTTTTTTTTTTTTTTGTGGTACGCGGGCCTCTCACTGTTGTGGCCTCTCCCCGTTGCGGAGCACAGGCTCCAGTCGCGCAGGCTCAGCGGCCATGGCTCACGGGCCCAGCCGCTCCGCGGCATGTGGGATCTTCCCGGACCGGGGCACGAACCCGTGTCCCCTGCATCGGCAGGCAGACTCTCAACCACTGCGCCACCAGGGAAGCCCAAAACCCTCATTTTTTGTTTACTGCTATTATTGTATTTACCAGAGTTATTACTATTCCATTCTTCACTCTAGAACCGTGTGTAACTCCCACTTGACCTTGGCTATGTTTGTATGTCCCTGAAGTACCCAAGGATCTCTTTTATGATGTACCATATACGTTCAGGTGGTGGGGTGAGAAGGGTGTGGTATCTTTGTCCATCAAAGTTTTGTTGGAATAATCGTGGCCCCATGAGATGATGTCACAGGTCAGAGTTTCATTTCATAAGAGAGCACCCGTCTTGGTTATAGGCATTTTGCACTAGGTCTCCCTTGACCCTAACTCCACTCGCGAGTTTACCCAAAAGGGCAGTATTGGGGAGCACCTGCGGAGCCCTTATGGGGCCTGCAACCCGCCTCCTCGCCCCCCTCCCTACGCTGCGGGTGAGTAGAGGGAAGAAGGCAGTCCCACTGCAGGCGTCCAATGGAAAAATCGCTATAACATTAATGAAAACAACAAAGAACGTTGGAGGATACTTAGCAGCCAGACAGCCCCACAAGGCATTGGCAAATAAGCCCACTAAATGCTGTGTTCAAGTTGTCTTATCTTACGATTCATCTGCAGGCTTTAATTAATGTGTGGCTCCATAATTTACCCGATTTCAAGTATTATCAGTATTTCTTCAAGGGCTTTTGCCTTGATGGCTACCCGAACTCACAATAAACAGATTACATTTTAATTGAACACCCTTGTAGTCTGACTTAGTAAGTCATCATTCCAGATATTTTTAAAAATCTCATCTGAATTTTAATAAAGATCAGCGTATATGTGATAAAGGGTCTCAGGTTTCTCTTATGAGAACTATATCTACAGTTCTTTGAATTCATATAGCCTAAAGTTGTGGTTACTTTTCACATGAAATTCATATTTCCAGAAATGTTTAGGATGTTATTTGCTGTGGATAAGTTAGGATTTGATGGTAAATAATAATTGTTTTCACTGATTAACAATCAAAAGGAAAGTTTTGTGGTTTTTTTGTTTTTTAGGAAAGTTATTAATGTGTAATTTGATTTTGGCTATTTCCTGTATCAATTACTGAAACTTACTGGAATCTAGGAAAGTGATTTTAAATGAGAGGTAGCTTATAGAGAAGATTGACTTATTTATTCTCCTTGAAACATGAATAAATTAGTGATTATGTACCTTGGGGCTTACAAATTTAGATAGTCAGTAAATCAATGGATCTAACCATTTCTATCAGGGACAAAAGATATAACTTTTGAAGGAAGCTGACTGGGAAATTCAGATATTTAGGATAAAGCTTTAATCTATTATAGAGAGTTAGAACTACAAATTACAAATCTGTTCTCAATTTAAAATAAGCAAGTAAACAGTAAAAGTCATAAATAGTAAAAGAACATAAATATGAAAATATTATATCCCTTCAATTTAGTATTCTTTCAAATATGAAGTCTTAACCAAAATGCAGAATGGCTTTGTTCTCTTCAACAGAGTTTAAGTCAATATAAAAGAACAAAAACAAACTATTTTATTTGAATTCAAATTACTAAGCACTTTAATTGCTAAGTAAAATTTCTTTCACACATAGTGAAGAAACATATTCAGAGTTATTTCGAATAACAACAGCTAGAGAAAGGTGTTAAAGACTAGCATACTCTTGGAAAAATCACTTTATCACTTAGTCTATTAAAACTATGTATGCTCTATTTTCATTTGTAGCTGAATAATTTCAGCCATATTTAACATTCTTGTTATTACTACCCTGTATAATGATAAACTAACATGAGACATCAAGTTGCAGATGCGTATTCATTAAAGTTGCTTATTGGCTAAAAAATGTTTATAAGTTAATATTTTTAAATGACTGAAAATTATTAAATTGTTTCCCCTGTGATGTCAAATATGCTATGTGCCCCAGTTAAAGGGGAGGCAGCGATTACAGGATGTAGGGGAATATTCCCCAGCCAATATGAATACAATATTTAATATAAAGTCAGGAAATGTAAGTGCTGCAGGCCCTTGATAGCTAACCTAGAGACCTCTGGGTGCCGAGCTAGAAAAAATGAAGTCTGATTTTGACTTCATCATATAAACAGAATGTCATCCACACATCAAATTCCACCCACAGTGAACCCCTGGCATGGTTAATGATTATAATCTTCACATTTAATCATGGGAACTCAGTGACAGGCAAACAAAGGTTAGCTAAACTGACAGTTCAGATGGTTTCAACAGAGAACTCCACAAGTTTTATTTCTAAATGTGTATGTACAATTCCAATGGCATTTTGCAACAATGTAGTTGAATTTGTACAAAGCATACCTACATGAAAGAATTGACCGTTTGCCTATCTTTTATATGGTAAGAATTATACGGAAATTTGTTAGATTTCTTTCCAATGCCTGTTTTCCCAATACTACTTTCCCTGTTGAAATAAGTGGTGGGTTCTTAAATCTGAAACAATGATCTGGACGAAGACTGGATTCTTTTAACTGAAAATGTTCTTAAGTTCTCATCTTTCTTCAAATCCTTGGATTCATTTTACTAAATAATCTCATTTTAACATGTTTCGTTCCTTCACAGAATATGCACCCAAATCATGTATAATCTAATAAAATGTGTTAAAGAACTCGAGATATGTTCTATAATAGCATGCATTCAGAATTCCTTGAAATGACAATGATTTAAAGTTTTTAGAATTTTACACAAACACACCATGAAAATAAAATTAGCTTATTGTATTTTAATTGGATAATCATGACAATTCAATGAATACATATTTAACCAGTGATCAATACTATTTACCTACTAAAAAATCAAAAGTGGGCATTATTTAATTATTTTAAATTTAATGAAAGTTTTATAAAAATCATGTTTTAATATGTAATGTATGCCATTATATATACATGACATATTTGTATTTATAATTTTTGTACCTTTTCCAATATTATGCTTTTCCTTAAATGATAAGATATACTTTAAAATGTATTAAAAATTATTTGAGGATTTTCATTTTATTGGGAACTTATTACCTCACACAGACAAAATATATATATTGCTTCTCCTCATAAATTTTTAATATGAGATAATTTTAATAAATATTTTATAGTATTTAATGCATTGTTCTACTCAAGTAGCTTTTTTAGTTACTTTGTATTATTTTTTTCCAAAAAATGAATTTATTGTCCTTATTCACCAAGCAACAATAACATAAGAATGTTATGATGCTTAAGAAATCATAAGAATCTTATGATTTCCTAATTTTATTTGTTAAAAAAAATAAAACTTATCTTCAAAATAACTACAAATAAAAAAGAGAAAGAGAGAGTGAAAATCAAAGAATAAATGCAGGTACAATCAGAGTTGAGTGGGGTCTGCTGCTTATACAATTTAGGGTCCCATTTTAAGAAAGATGACACAAACTCATGAATAAAAATGTGTGTAAAAAGCAGATCTCATGTACAGCATGATGACGATAGCTAACAATACATACTGTATACTGGAAATTTGCTAAGAGGATAGTTCTTAAATTAAATCTCAAAACATACACACATACTTGGTAATCATGTGAGGTGATGGGTATATTGTTTAGCTTGAGTGTGTTGATCTTTTCACAGTGTAGACATATCATCAAAAGTACATCTTAGATATATACAATTTTATATGTCAAGGATATCTCAATAAAGTTGTTAAAAAATAAGCACAATCAGAATGAAAAAAAATCGCAACAAAAAATTAATGAAAAAATCTCAAATTACAAAATCTAGAAAGAAAAACGCATTTTCATTAACTGACTACTTGACAAACTATAATACTTCCTTAGCTTTCAGTTACTTATATTTAGATCACCTTTCATATGACAGAATAATATTTGCACTATTTTCTGTAGAGACAAGAAAAAGATAATTCAGTCTTCCTTTTAGCCCAACTAATTAAATTTTGCTTTGCATTATTGATTTTAAAAAGTTCAGAAAAGTTGCTTTCAGCTTCACAATTGTAGGATTTTTATCTAATTTGGGGATATTTCAGTCAGATTCTCCCGTACCTGAGCTGTTCCAAATATATCCACTTTTTGTAGTGCTGCCACAGGTTATGCTCTGCAGACGTAAGAATTCTGATAAATTCTATTTTGCATGATACTCATCAAAGAAAAAATAAAATGTACATCAAATATATTATTTTGTTCAATGCCTTATTAAGAATGTCACTGACTAGGGCTTCCCTGGTGGCGCAGTGGTTGAGTGTCCGCCTGCCGATGCAGGGGACACGGGTTCGTGCCCCGGTTCTGGGAAAATCCCACATGCCGCGGAGCGGCTGGGCCCGTGAGCCACGGCCGCTGAGCCTGCACGCCCGGAGCCTGTGCTCCACAACGGGAGAGGCCACAACAGTGAGAGGCCCGTGTACCGCAAAAAAAAAAAAAAGAATGTCACTGACGAGAAAGAACTTCCAGTTGACAAGTTACCCATGAGCACAATAACAACAGTCTCCACATGATGTTTTGAGAATTCTTCTACAGATTAGATTTTGGCTCCATACATTGTCGACCTTGTTTTTCCTCCTAGGCCTACACGCTTTGAGGATATAGTTCTAGAATACCTTCAAATCCATTGACTGCAGGCCCTGGACCTTTGAGTTGAGACACAGAGTATTTATTGCAGGATAGGGAGAAGCAGGAATATTCTTGGAAATTATTTCCACCCCAGAGCAGCTGGCAATAAGTGAGCTGTACACCTAAGTGATATAAACCACAAAGCTATATCCATTACATGTATTCTCACTCAGCTTCTCCTTAAGGGGATCCAGAAAAGCCTGTATCCACTCCTATCTACTCCAGTCACCCTAGGGAAAAGGTGACGGAGGGGAAATTTAAATGGAAAGAAAGAGTGATCCTAACAAAATATCTTGCTTTTGCAGATTTTACAGACATGTGAACATGGGAATACGTCACTTGTCCAGGGTCTTAGAAAGGCCCGTGCAAGGGAGGAGGGCCCTGGAGCTTGAGGTACTTTAGGTTCATGGAAAATTCCCCTGTTGGTAGATTATAGATAATACAATCTTGATTCAGGAAACATGTTTGAGGCTCTTTGATACTGCAGGTTTCTTTTCATGGTTCACGTTAAAAGTATAAATTTGTTGAATTATATAGCCATGAAATATATAGATTCATTTTTATAAAATTTATCTCTTACCCTCTTGCCTCTCATATGCTCATAGGGGCTCAGGTACAGGCACACATACACCTCACATTTAAAATCTTAGAGGCATTACTCAGCCATGAATAAAGAATGAAATAATGCCATTTGTGGCAACATGGATGGGCCTAGAGATTATCATACTAAGTGAAGTAAGTCTGGCAGAGAGAAACAAATACCTTATGATATCACTTATATGAGGAATCTAAAAAGATGATACAAATGAACTTATTTACAAAACAGACATAGACTCACAGACATAGAAAACAAACTTATGGTCACCAAGAGGGAAAAGGGAGAGGGATAAACTAGGAGTCTGGGATGAACATATACACACCACTATATCTAAAACAGATAACCAACAAGGACCCACTTATAGCACAGGGAACTATACTCAATATCTTATAATAATCTATAATGGAAAAGAATCTGAAAAAGAATATATATATATATCTATATCTATATCTATATCTCCAAATCACACTGCTGTACACCTGAAAATAATACATTGTAAGTCAACTATACTTCAATAAAAATTACAAAAAAAAATCTTAGAGGCAATAAATAGCCATGATGGAGAATCTATATTTCCTTAACAAATTTCCCCTTTAGTCAAGTAAGAAATTATAATAATCAAGAATTTAAAATCAGGGTCAGTTTAAATCCTCCGGATTTTATCAACTATGAGTAGACCAAGAAAGAATTAATTACATCCAAGGAATAATTAGCAATAACAACTGAGATATAAACTCACAACCTAGTGTTAGTTCCTAAAATCAGGAATAAATTAAAAAGCAGCAATTGGGATAGTAAAACAATTGGGAAGATTCACACTTTATTTATAAAAATTAAAATAATTTCAGCAGAGAGAAATCCAGAAATGCTTTTCTTTCATTGTCAAATAAAAGTATATACCTCTTCTTCACATTTATGAGGAAGAATTTATAGCATGGGTGTTACTAATTGTATAGATGCACTTCAACACTGTAAAGAATGTTAAATGTTACTTTGATAATCTATCTCAGACATTTTTCATATTCTAATGTTTCACAATTATGTAATAAGAAAATAATAAACATTATGTTAGATTAACACATGTACTTCAAAAAAATAAAAATATACTTTTTAATCCATCATTCATAATGTAATAAAAGTCATTTCATAAATATTGTCACAAACTTTTTAACCACAAACGAATATTCTATTCTACATTACCTTCCCCATCCAATCAAACTTTGAGCACACAGTTTCGCCAATTTTCTCCTGAGAAATGTTACTATTACATGAGTTGTTCACAATTAAGGTAACTTGACCTTATCTGATGTATATTTGCAATAACAAAGATTTTCCATTCTAAGTGTTAAGATTATGAAACACTCCATTTGAGATCAGGCTATCTATCCATTTTAGCAAATTACTTGTCAAATGCTGTTGTACCTCATCAGAATATTTTAAATAGAATTGTACTTCAAATAAAGTCTCAAGCGTTTTTTTGTTTTGTTTTGTTTTTTTAAACTTCTTTATTGGAGTATAATTGCTTACAATGTTGTGTTAGTTGCTGCTGTATAACAAAGTGAATCAGCTATACACATACATATGTCCCCATGTCCCCTCCCTCTTGCATCTCCCTCCCACCCTCCCTATCCCACCCCTCTAGGTGGTCACAAAGCACTGAGCTGATCTCCCTGTGCTATGCGGCTGCTTCCCACTAGCTATCTGTTTTACATTTGGTAGTGTATATATGTCCATGCCACTCTCTCACTTCGTCCCAGCTTACCCTTCCCCCTCCCCGTGTCTTCAAGTCCATTCTCTACGTCTGCATCTTTATTCCTGTCCTGCCCCTAGGTTCTTCAGAACCTTTTTTTTTAGATTCCATTTATATGTGTTAGCATACGGTATTTGTTTTCTCTTTCTGACTTACTTCACTCTGTATGACAGACTCTAGGTCCATCCACCTCACTACAAATAACTCAAGTTTCATTTCTTTTTATGGCTGAGTAATATTCCATTGTATATATGTGCCACATCTTCTTTATCGATTCATCTGTCAATGGACACTTAGGTAGTCAAGCGTTTTTTTAATGTAAAAATTAGGAACAGTAAGAACGCTAAGAAAAGTTAGTGACAATTTTACATGTAGATGAAGATTAGGAGAGGTTGAGTGGGAATAGATATTTTTTAATCTATTTCCAATGTTACATAACACAATGCTTGAGCTGTCAAGAATTTATTAAAGAGGGAAAGAAATGAGAAGAAAAATGATGCTGGGTTTTAAGCCTGAAATGATAGCATGATGGTACCAGAAGAGATTAGAAGTGTTGTTTATCCTCACATTTTTGATTCTGGCTGATAGACATTTAAACTGATGGCAACAAACAAGCTGAGAATAAATGGGTAACCCGTATAACTCTTTCAATTTTATAGCCACAGAAGCAGGGCACGGTGACTTATAATCCTGAAACATCTGCTGTCTACCCAATGGGGAGGAGCATCTTTGAGGAACAGACTGGTCAATTTCTAGAATCAGTAAGAAGGAAAGATCTGTGAAGGACACGGCGACCCCAAAGAAACAAACGAGTATGAACATGAGCTCAGAGCTCCACAATCAGCGTGTGTTCACATGGGTATGTCTAGCTAAGAAAAGAAAAGAAAAGAAAAAAACTACAACATCCTAGTGAAAAGAAATTAGAACCAAAATATAGCTACTGTGAAATATGAGTCCTAAGGGAGGTCTTTAGGCAAGTATGTTTTTTAATCTTTAAAATAGGGATAATGCCACATGTAGGTCCCGTATAAATTATAAAAAATGATCTGTGTAACAGCACTTTTAAATTATCAAGTGTCATATAAATAGCAGCTCGATAAGCCCTGCAGAGAAGCGTGAGATGATGAAAGGAGATATTTGATGTGCTCTCGTCCCAGGCAGTCTTCATTTCCGACTGCCTCTCACAGATCCAGGGCCTCAGTTCACTGGTTAGGTTATCTTGATGGTATACACTTTCACTTTCCATGCTGATTTTAGAACCCAACCACCCCATATAAGAGAGTCAACGTCATGTGGATTTCATCTGAGTGCAGAAGTGAAGTGTGAGATAGAAAATAAGTCCCAAGGTCCATTGGGGAAGTGTTTTCCCAGTGGACGGCGTTTCTCTGTTGAATCAGTCTTTTTGTGGGATATTGTCCAAGTGAATTCAGTGCCCAGAGAATAATGGTAAACAACATTACGAGACCCTAGTGGATAAGCATCTGTTATCCCCAGCTCTATGGAGGTTAAATATAAAATGGCTGCTGTGTTTCCCAAAAATGTGGTGAGTGCAACTACCAATTTCCAACTACTACCAGTTTGTGCTATTCTCATCAGAATTTCCATCCTGTTGCCCTTGCAAGCACAGAGAAGCCAAATGTTTGTTTCACTGATTCTCCTTGAGTGCACAGAAGGGCATCACTGGACAGGAAAGGATGGTGAATCTCTGCCTACAGTCAGATTATCATGATGTTTGTGCCAAGCTACTTGATATCATACAAAGAGTGGCTTTTCCTGTCAATCTTTATTTCACTTCAAAATTCACTGATACAGCATCCTCACAGATGTAGCAGGATTGGACACTGTTTATTACACGTGAGTCGTATACCCAAACTCTTAGAGAGTTACATGCTACAACCACAGCAAATGAAGCTACACAAAAGCTGAGCAAAAATTAAACTCGAGATAAACAGTTGATATGAATTTAGCTAAATGAAACATATTAGCTAAAGAGATCTCCCCACTGGAGAACAAAAACTGAAAAAACTTCTGTTACTTCCTTACTTTCACTCCATCAATGTTTATAGCTAACAAACCATAAAAAAGTGTGTGTGTAATATACATAGTACATGCGAATTCATCATTTCAAGGTGTCCTAGGAGGACAAAGCCATGATCCACTCTTTGCTAAAGCTGCTGTTAATCGTCAGTTTCATAGTGTTCCATGGCCCTGTGTGCTCTGTGCAAAGTCCAAATCCCCTCTTGAGAAAAGACTGAAGTTGCAATTACAAAATGACAATTAATTACTGCTTGCTCTTAAAAGTGTGCCTTTTTTAAAAGATAAATTCCTCGAGGTACTGGATCATGGTATGATAATCACTGGAAGAATACTTAACTATCAACATAAGTACTGACATTTTGAAAATACTTAAAATTGAAATTCTCTAGTACTGAGGTTTGGGCCTAATGAAATCATTTCTGAGAATGAGCCAGTCACTTATATCCCAGCCCCGAAACAAAAGTCTACAAAACAGCAACAATTACTAGCCCCATTTTAGAAACAACAAAACTTCAGGAAAGAGAGGACATGTTTTACAAACGTCCCAATACCAAGTGGTGTGTAGGTACGGAATAGTCTCATACCGGGCCCAGGCACTAAATCATGAGGGCGTCTTTCCACCAACAGGGAGAAATGGAAATGGAATGGATCCCATAAAAACCCAACTCATCCTTCAAAATCTCCATTTTCGTTCAGCATACCCATTTCAAATTCAGAATCTAAAAAACAAAGCATGCTTACGAACACGTTCTTCTGTTGTTCAGCTATAAATATCATAAAGCATTCAATGCATATATTCATTTTTAACAAAGCCCAAAACATTCATGTCACATTTCTAAGGTCTCTTATGTAAATTGTTATTTTATTGCAGTTATTTCTATAATTGAAGATACACATGCCACAAACTACAATCCAACAAGAACTGATCTCAGGTCACGTCATGCTCTCCTGCTAGGCATGTTGAAGGAGCAAATACAAGAGACTCTGTGATTGTCAGAAGACAATATAAACTATATTTCTTTGGAATGGATTTTACCTTTCTTTTGGTCAAATATGTAACAGCTAAGCAAACAAAAAAAACCCACCAAGACCCCAGTCCCATTTTTATCCTTTCTTTTTTCTAATTAAGATAGTATTGCCACTAACAAAATTAACAAAGTAACACTGATAAACTACTACCATCTAATCCTTACACCTCATTCATGTTTCACTGCATGTCCCAATAGTATCTTATGACGAAAGAATTAGTTCAGAATTGCTGGATTTAGTTTTCATCTTGTTCTAGAGCCTTTCGCTTTGTAAAAGGCCCAGATTTCTACCTATCATGCATGGCCTTAGCACCTGATAAAACTTGGCAGGAGACTGAGACAACATCTCACTCTATTTGTTGGTAATATGAAGCTATTTGAGGCATAAGTGTATTCTATAAATGTATAATGATAATTACGATGAGCACAAGAGAAACATAAACTACCACAAATATCAGAAGGGGTTCATGTAAATGAAAAATCAAGCGAACAAAATGTCATATAACAAATTAGAATTACAAAATAAAAACATAAACATAATGTAACTTGTTAGAAAATCAAGCCATGTCCATCATAAGTACTGGTGGGAGGAAAAGAGAATTTGGTGACCAAATGCTTCAACTCACTTCTCTCAGCCTCTGATTAAAAAATACATTAGTATATAATATATGTAAAAACATAGGACTGATTCTTAAATATGTCAAACACTTGACACACAAAATTATTTTCCAAGTGTCTATGTTATATTCATAAATACTGACCGTATTTTATGGTCATGATCAAAATTCAACAAGTAAAAAATGGAATTAGTATAGCAATGCTATCTGATTATAATACGAAAAAATGTTAATAAATATTAGAAAAAGGACCTTCATTCTGGCAATTAACTTAAGAAATCTTTAACTAATACTTGAGTGGAAAACAAAGCAGAAATAATTGTAAAACTTATCAAAATCTATATCCTGAAAATAGAACTTATGTGATATTCGTAAGGCAATGATCAGAGATATAGCTACCTGATACTGTGTAATGAAATCTGTCAACAATTAGAATATGGGTAAAATCATTGAACAAAAATTTTCCAAATGACCAATGCAAGATGTTACAAAATTATTTATGGACAGAAGGTGCATTCAAATTACAAAATGGATTTTAATATTACAGAGTAAGAAAAATTCATGACTATTGTTTCAGATTCTATATTGCAACTAGCTTTGTAAGAAAATAGTACTTGTCAAGTTTTGGTGTAGCATAAAAGAAGAATATGCACTATTATCTGAAAAGTTCATTAAAATACTCCTCCCATTTCCAACTACATATATGAATGTGAAGCCAGATATTTTTCATATATTACAACCTGAACTCATATAGCAAGAGTTGAATGCAAAAGTAGTTGTGGAAACCCACTGGGTTCAATTAAATCAAATTTTAAGGGAGATTTACAAAATATAAAACCACCCCAGTATTTTCATCTTTTTAAAAAAATATGGTTATTCTTACAAAATATGTTATTTATGTTAACATATGTGGTTTTATTCTATTAAAATGAATTGATAGATACATATTTCAAAAACTTTAATTTCAAATACAGTGAATATCAATAAACTAACCTATTTAAACAAACGATCTTTGAAATCCTCAATAATTATTTAATGTTTAAAGGGATTTTCACACCAAAAAGATTAGACTCAACAGCCTTAACTGATGAGTTTAACTCATTCAATGGAATTACTGATATGATTGCAATTATCTGTATCTTATTGTTTTCTGTTTTTCTCTTCTATATTTTTTTCCTCTACATCCTTCCTACTTTTTAAAATTATTTGTTTTTTTAGTAACCCACTTCATTTTCATTTATCTTTCAAGTTTGGGTTTTTTTTTTTAATATTTTTGTTTTTTGTTTGTTTTCAGTAGCTTTTTTTGTGATTGCTCTAAGGAAGATTACAATATACATACTAAATTTTCCCCCAGTAATTTAAAAGTTGGAGGAAAATAAAATGGGAGTCTTGCTACCAATTCACCTGTACTTAGAGTTCTGGTTTCTTTCTCCAAACTTCCTGCTACCACTTACTCACCAGAGTCCTAACATACTTGCTTCATGCGTTCCATCTGAAGTATTCACTTGCATTTAGTGAGAGAGATGGTGGAAGGAGCCTATGCCCTCCTGAGTGAAACAGCAGGGGTGTGGAATTATGACTACTGCTTTTCCTGCATCTACCTAGATAATCATAGAGTCTTCTGCTAATATCCTGAATTGCACTGATTATTGATTGTTACACAAACCTTGCTTTCCTGGATTAAACCTCAGTAAGTCCTGTTCCTTCCTACTATATTAAGTTGGATTTTATAGTATTTAACTTGGATTTTTGCATCCATAGCCCTGACAGAGATGATCTGTAACTTTCCTTCTATAATATTTTTCATGTTTGAGTATCAAAGTTATGCTGGCTTAACAATTCAGTCAGGAAGTCTACCGTCTTTATTCTTAAAGCCATCTAAGTCTGGGTTATATTGTTTTTGTGGAACAGTTTTAATATCGGTTTGCTGTTTAAAATTTTTTAATCGTGAGAAAAAAAATATAAAACTTATCATCTTAACACCACCTTACAGTTCAGCGGTGTTAGATATCTTCATATTGTTTTGAAACAGATCTCTAGAACTTTTTCATCTTGCAAAACTGAAACTCTATACTCATTAAATCAAATCTCCCTTTCTCCTCTCTCCTCCCAGCCCCTGGCCACCTCCATTCTCCTTTCTGTTTCTGTAAGTTTGACTACTTTAAGACACCTCATATAATGGAATTATATAGTATTTATCCTTTTGTAACTGGCAGATTTGTTCAAAATATTTCGGTACATTTAGGAGTAATTGTATTCTGTATTTCTCTTTGTGATATTTTAAACTAGTATTATTTTTCAATGAATTGGTCAATTTCAAATTGTTAATTTGCAGCATAAAACTGTTCACCGTAATTTATTATTTTTAACGTCTACAGAATCTATAGTGAAATATTTTCCCATTCTGATATATTTTATTACTCTTTTTTCTCTCCCTACACTCCTTACATTTTATTAGTCTTAATAAGAGATTATCTTTAATCATCTTTTTAACCAGTGCTTGACTTGTTCATTGCTTGCCTTAGAGGATTAAAATCCACATTCTCAGGCTTATTTTCTTTTATATTTTTAAAATTTATTTATTTATTTATTTTTGGCTGCGTTGGGTCTTCGTTGCTGCGTGTGGGCTTTCTCTAGTTGCAGTGAGCGGGGCCTACTCCTTGTTGGGGTGCACGGGCTTCTCACTGCAGTGGCTTCTCTTGTTGCGGAGCACGGGCTGTAGGCCCACGGGCTTCAGTAGTTGTGGCTCGTGGGCTCAGTAGTTGTGGCTCGCGGGCTCAGTAGTTGTGGCTCGCGGGCTCTAGAGCACAGGCTCAGTAGTTGTGGCACACTGGCTTATTTGCTCCGCAGCATGTGGGATCTTCCCAGACCAGGGCTCAAACCCGTGTCCCCTGCATTGGCAGGTGGATTCTGCACCACTGCGCCACCAGGGAAGTCCTCTCAGGCTTATTTTCTAGTAGATTTGTTTGAGGTTATAAATTATATTTCTAGCACCGTTCTATCTGCTGTCTATCTATCTATCTATCTATCATTCAGTTCGATATATTTTCTAATTTCCATTGTGATTTGCATTAGTTAGAAGCATATTGCTTGTTTTCCAAAATAGTGGGGCTGTTTTTAGCTCCCTTTTGATCACTGATTTCTACCTTAATTCTGTTATGGTCAGAAAATCTACTCTGAGTGAATTGAGTCTTCGGAAATTTCATCAGTTTTGCCTACTGATCCCGTTATGGTCATGTTGGTATATGTTGACTGTGTATTTGAAGAGAACGTGTTTCATGATGTTGCTAGGGGCAGTTTCTTTATGTCAGTTAGGTAAACTTAATTAATTGTGATATCAAGTCTTTTATATCATTACAGAATCTTTATCTTTTTCTTCTGTCGGCTCGTGAGAAAGATACGTTAAAGTCTTTCACTAAGATTGTACAATTTTCTGTTTCTCCTTTGACTCTCTCTTGGAAGGGCATCTAGAGTCAGGCTGACCACAGTTCTGACCAATCAGAAACAATACTTGCTTTCTGCGGTTTGTCCCTAAGCATCAACGGTCTTTATCAGAGTCTTGTGTATTCTGCATGCCTCTTAACTCAGCCACATCCAATCATGTCTTACCAGACTGCAGAAAAACTCCAGTCTGCTTTTCAAAAGCTTTCTGCTTGGGCTGTTAGTCTGCTGACCTTGGTGTCATGGCAGCATCCCCTCCCAACCCAGTACCTATAAATGTCCTAGGGGAAAACTGTCCAGGTGATTGAAGCCCACTGGTCCCTGCCAAAGCTCTGGGGTTTTGCTGTTGTTTTTTTGTCCTCCTGACCCCCAGCTTCTTTCTATGTAACACCTAATGCTTATCCACTTTCTCTCAGAATAAGTCAGCCCGAGTGAAATTTCGGCCAAGTCGCTAACCCGAACAAGATTTTCCCCTTCAGATTCTTAGCTCTCTGGCTCACTTGTCTTTGCATCATTCTGCACGCTTCAGATGATTCACCATTTTTTATTCCATCTTTTCTAGCTGTTTAGGCAGAAGTTCCCATCTGCCATCAGCTATTCTATGCTACTTACAATCAGAAGACACTTGAGTTGAAACTATTAGATTAGTTCCTTTTTTTCTTTTGTTGTCTTAGCTTTATACAAGCAGGCTTTTCCTGGATCAGCTATATCTACAGGTCTTTGGTGCTTTTCTCATTTATTGTTTTTATTTTGAGACTGGGGTTGTGTGAGTAGGGGCAAGAAAATGTTTCTGATCACCTTGAATTTTTCCCTAGTAGTCCAAAATTTATGGGTAAATTAGTTTGTTATTTGCTTCTCCCTAACCAAGAGGAAATGAAATCTGTAGGATTTTTTTTCTTATTTTTTCATTTATATTTTTATTTTAAATGCAAAGACTGGATTTTTGCACTCCACAGGGACAGGCTATATTCTACAAATATGGATTTTTTCATGCAATTCTTTATTAGTCTGCAGAATCACTTTCTGAAATCAAACAGCAATTCAGTGGTTCTCTGCTATCATCCTACTAAGTCCTTTTTCCCTCTGTTTTAAACCAGTGGTTTGGATTTCACACCTAGCCCTTGAGAATGGGATTTAACTGGGTCTTTTTTTGACCACTGGGTCCTCTTTTCCTGATATCTTCCTCATGATACGCTGGTCCCTTCACACATCCTGGAGGGTCTTCCAACTAGTCTTCATATGGAGGCTCTAACTTTTTATTAGTTTTATTTTTTTTAAAAAAGAGAGAAAATAAAAATAATATTTCATTTTTGTTTTACTTCTCCTTGTTGCTTCTAGGACAGAAGGAGGAAATACCAGATTTATACATCTTCAAAAAGAATTAGCAAGCACCACTCTTAATTCCCGTATTTTAAGGGTGAAATATATAATCAAAGGGGTTGGCTCTGCAAAATATTTTCCTAAATCCTCAAGCTCTTTTATAAGAAAGGGACAACTGGCTGCCCATATGTTACATTTTAATTTGAATACTTAAGTTAGTATCTTATTTACATAATAGCCAAGGATTAAAACATGTGGGACTAAATCAGAAATATAGCAAAAGAGATAAGGCAATAATTCCCGTGAATGGAAATTAAAATACATACACATATGGATAAACACAGAAGAGATGCTATAACAATATGGCAATAACCAGTATGTTTCTAAATTAATGATCTAAAGTAAAACTCAGAGGATCCTTAGAACCTACTGCAACAAACCACTTAGTTAAAATCTCCTATAGAATTGTAGTGATTCAGAAGAGAAAGGACGCCTAATAAAATTCAACTGCTTTTCCAAATTAAAGACGAGTAACACTAAAGTGTTTAATCGTGTCAAATTTTGTTTCCAAATATTGTAAATACTCGGTAAATAGACACTGACTGACCTAAACTGATGTATCAGAAAGTCAGGAGAAACCACACAGTTCTAGTCTTCGATTCTTTCAAATCCACAAAATACTAAAAACAATGAGGAAATTCCAAAATATTTATCTTTATTGTAATTTAGACCACTTTTCTGGCAGTCCTTTAAATCTTTCAGTACATCAATCCAGGTAAGACATAAAAGGGAAGATACTATGTTACCTTCAGGAATGTTTACAATCTCATGTAGCAATTAACTGAATTTTTTAAAACTGTATTCCTCATGTGTGTCTCACCTCAGAATGTTCAATATCTACTTAATGACCTTGTTTGCTGTATCATTACAACTTCTGGCAACCTCTTGCTAAAGGAACTTTAAAAAATTAACAATAGTTAAAAAGCAGGAGGAGATCATTATGCTCATTAATGAGGTTGTTTACCCGATTCCACAACAGTCCCTTGCATGGCAGGAGAGCCAGGCTATTTTTATGTCACATATACTTATCCTTGACATTCCTTAATTACTTTTCTTAGTTTTCCTTGACTCACCTTAACCACCACAAGTGTGTGCCCCAAACCCACCATCAATCAAAGGTAATTCAGATGACAATGACCCGCTAGTAGACTTGATGTAACACTGGACCTGAAAAGGTTAAGCTTGTTTTACAGAAATTAAAACCACAAATTCTTGTTAGATCTCAACACTTATGTTTATTTTTAACACTGAGAGTAGAAATTTAAAAACTTTGAATGAAAGGTTGTCTTTCATGTACTCAATTAAAAAGGTAAATATTATGAAGTCTACTATAAGCAATGATACTCACAAGGGGTAAGTGAGAGGACTTTGGAAGAATCATTACAGTCACAAAATTACTGAGTACTGAAGATTTCTACGTGGTCAGTTATTTTAATTTGTTATTATATTAAATTTATACAACACTCTGAGGCAATTAAAAATGAATCAGTTGATTATTAAGATTCTTGATGACTTAAGACAGGATGAATAACTTGCTTAAATGCCAGGACCTGGAATAGATCTGATAAAATTGGGAAATTATTTTCATGCAATGGAATGTTTTGGGGGGTAAACCTGTTCTTTTCTAAACTAAAAATGTTAATGATATTTGACAATAAAACAGAATAAGAGTAAGAGGTGGTCTGGTATAAATTTTGCACTATAGAGGGGTTTCTTTTTGTTTATTTGTGTAGAAGTGGGAAATCCCTAATGTTTGCCAAAGTAAAGTAATAGTAGTAAAAAGGAGTGGGTTCCTAGAAAAAAAGAAATTCAAATAAGATGTTTCAAAACACCTTAAATGACTCTCTATGAATCATTGTTGCCATATAAAGTTGTAAAGCAAGTTAATAGAGACCTTCAAGTGATTTAAAGTGGTGACCAAGGGTGATGGAGCTGGGGAGAAATAGGCAGAGGCAGCTTTCAGGGATCCCAATGCAATCAGTGCCTCGCTCACGGTCCTTGTTTGCCACAATTGAACTTAGACGTGTCATTTTACATACATTACCTACGATCTCTAAGGAATTATTCACAATCTCTTAAAGCATATACATTAAATTTATTTCCTAGGATTAGGAACGGTTTGGCATACTTGTTATCACTATTAGCTACTGCCTCCTGAGAGGAGAATTAATAAGTAATATTAAAAATAATGAGAATATATGTCTCAAAGACCGATTAAATAAGATTGTGACCACAGGGTGACAGAGCTATTCTCGATGATCGGATGTCATGGCCATGGGTGCGTATTTGAGACACATTCATGTAGAATAATGCTGGCACCAGTTGTTGTGAAATAGTCACTTTGTCCAAGTGAAACATATTGACTGACGTAGATACTGATGCTGTCATTGTCTGTCTGAATATCGTGGCTCTAAATAACTGCTTTTACCAAAATGCCTCAACCTTGATATTTGTCCACAAAATCCTTCAGGTAAAAACTAAAGTACAAAGAGGAAATCAACAATTTAGCCGCTAAGTTTCTTCCCCGCCACGGATTTTTAAGTTTCAAGTTTTTGATTCTTATACAAGAGAAACACTTGTAGAGACAGTGTTTCTCTTATCTATTGATCCTTTGATAATTGTTTCTGCTGTACCTAAGTGTCCCTCAGTACAGAGTAAAATCTATTTTAATGGAAAGAACATGAAATTTGTACTCATGAAGAACTGGATTTATGTCCTGATGTTGGTAAGTAATCTAATGTACATCCTAATCGTATTTATGAGCTACAGTTTCTGTATAGTGAATAAAATATCTCTGCTCCAGAATTATATTTAGAAAATGCAAACCTTACATAGTACCGGTAGCATTTTTGTCTCTCAGTAAATAGAGTGTTTATTTCATTATCCACCGTGTGATTAATTTATACTCTCACACCCCCAGGTAACTCATTGGCAAGGTGGGTAGTTTCTATTTTCCCCATCCTCAGGGATGCCCCAAATCATTTCCTTGCTACTCTCTTAACATACACACTCTCTCCTATAAAACAAAACTCTCATCTTTTCAGGATTACATATGTAATTTTTTTACACTATAATTCCTCTTCCTTGTTGCTGAATTATGTCAACTCACAAATCATACCTTCTCTTTCATTAATTTTATTGCCATTTTATATTATCATGATTATGTATTTACCTTTATAGACAATGTACTCTTTAACAAAACTGAGAAAATAGATGCTATGTTTATTATTTTCCTGTTTCTTGAAATAGATTTCATAGTTTTTAATTTTTTATTATATTTATTAATTTTATTTTATTAGTTGTATTTAATTATTTTATTTTTATTCTTTGGGTTGTTCCTCCTTTGGATTTCAGCATCTTCTCACAAATTACCTCCTTTCTCTTTTTTTCCTCTTTTGCTCATTGGATAAATACCCCTGCCATACAGATTTACTACTCTTTCCAAAGTCTTGGTGTAAGGTTTCTTTGGGACACCTGCCCCCAAAATGCAATCACCCTAACATTAGGTTTCTCTTTGTCCAGTCATCGAACCCAAATCTATCTTCGTATCTCTGAATTAGTGGGTTTCTTTCAGTCTCCAGAGACTCTTGAATCAATGCTTTCACAAGGAGAGAATTCACGAGATATACTCTCCATGCTTTTATTTCTATTTACTTATTCCCTTATAGCTTCTGGCATTTCTCTTTAATATGCATATCTGATGACAGACGATGCCTCCCTTCACCTTCTTCCCTCCCCTTTTTCTTTCTTTCAAGTTTTGTCATTTTCTTCAGATTCTGGGAATAGAGTAGGCACTTGACTGCACCTCAAAAAATAATAGGGAACAATTTTAAGAAATATAACTTCTGACCAAATTAGATAACGATGAACTTCTTTAAATTAACATCTTCATTAGGAAGCAGATGACAAAATAAGATTTATCTCTTAGGGATTTTTGTTTTTGTTTCCCTTTGCTTTATAACAGTAAAAAGTTGTCTTAAAACATGGTTACAGAAATTATAAAAAAAGAGACAGACTACATGATCGATATTCATGATCATACTAATATCTGGCTTGACGCTGAGTCTCAGTTAAGAAAACTTAGAAGAAAAGAGTCATGTGATTTTTACTTGAGTAATTATTGCAAAGATTTATTTTTAGTGTATTGCTGTATAGCACTTAGCGGAGTAAACATTTTCTCTTTTTCTTCTGCCCTTTCCTCCATCATGGTTTACCATTTGGTAATCCTAAGAATGATTTTAATCTCTAAGGAATGCAAATAACTATGATTATCAATGCCATTTATTAAGCAATATACTTTTTGCACTGAGTTATAAGAAATAAAAGATGGTTTAAATACAAACAGCCCTTGTCCTGTAGGAATTTACAATGTCAGCCAATGGTACAAATCCACGTTAAGAATACAGACATAAATAAACAATTCCAAAAGTAAAATATATGCATTTTAAATCTGAGTGACATGAAAAGGAAGAGTGTTTCCTGGAAGTTGGAGGAATAACTGAGATATTGAAAGTAAAACTCTAAAAGCAGCTCAGCTTCTGGCCAAACCCTTACTGCAAACTCCTTTGAGTATTGCTGGAGGGAATGTTGATTGGCAATCTTACACTGGTGGCCACAGATGCTGCTGAGGATTCACTGAAAGGCCTCCTGGGGTAAAGACCCTTCAGTTTTTCTCAAAATAAATGGAAAGTTATACTTCGTTAGAACCAAAATCTGTTGCATTTTTCTGGCAGCAATACCAGCAAATGGAGGTTACCATGTAGTTGATATTAGTCTATAGCAAAAGGAAAAAAAACTTGAAAATAAAAAATTGGAAGCAGTCTTGTATGAGCTCTGAGGTCAGACAACCTGGGTTTGTGTCCTGGTGCTAGCCTACTAAACTTTCCAAACATTAATTCATCTAAATCTCAGTTCATCTAAATTTCTATCACCCTTATGGTTGTAGCTAGACCTTGTCATTACCAATACGGGCCACCACACCTATCTAAATTCCTTGCATCTCTCTCTGGGATCCCTTCCACCTTCCTTTTCAGCTCTCTCTATCTTGTACCATATTTTTGTCAACTTTTCAACTTTACAAATGACCTCCAGTTCATTGACTCTACCAAATTTTTACTGTCTAGTATTCCCTTGATTATCTATACCCTCCTTCTTACCCAAGTTAAATCCATGATAAATTATTATATCCACTCCTTTCCCTTACAAACTTTACTACATTACTCATTTGCACCCCTCCCTCTCTCCCTCCCTCATTTCCTCCCTCCTGCCTGCCCTTAACACTAGGCAAATGTAAAACCTTGATTAAATCTAAACTTCTGTCTACTCCACACTACACACATGCAGCTGGAAAAGAAACATAGCCTAGGTGGCTGGCTTTGTTTTCACTGGGTAACAGCAGACCTCAAGTGTGCCCTCAGTGCTGTCAGGCAGTCATGTTCCCCCTTAGTTTCTAGAGTATTTACTCATTCCTTTTCCAAGGTAAGACTTCAATCTCCATTATTTTCTCAAATCACAGCGTCCCCCTTTCCACTCCCACTTTTAACCGGTTACCTAGACAAGAGCCACACACGTCTACCCAGCTACCAACACCTGCACCCCTTAACTCTGCTGTCTTTCATCTCAGTATAGATGAGCCATCGTTAAGCCCAGCTCGCATGACTCCCTCTGCTTCTGCACCGTCTCCTGTTTTCTTCCCCTTACACTAGACATAACTTCAGTTCTCCACTCATCCAGTATCATCTGTTCCTTGCTCTCTAATGGACAATTTCCATCAGTACCCCAAGAAACCACTTCTATGTCTCTCATTAAAATACAAAGTTACCAGAAGACTTCCTTTGAACCCACTTACCCATTTGGTTGTTTCTAATTGTCTGTATTACTGTCTCTGACTTCTTCCCACCCATTCTCACAATTACCCAACAAGCTTTGGTTTCCACCATCCCAAGAAAACTGCTTGCCTTCACGCAACCAATGACAACTTTGTTGTTGAATCCAGTGGTAAATTCTCGGCACGTGATTACTCTTCCTTCTTAAAACATTTTCATTTGATTCCAAGGGCATCTTACTCCCCTTGTTTTTCCACTTTCCTCATTTGGTGCCCATTAATCTTCTTTACTGGTTTCTCCTACTTCTCTGTTTCTATATGAGAGTCCCAGGACACTTCTCTTGTTTATCTACACTCATGTCCCTGGCGATCTCCTCCAACTCAAGGTTTTAAATATTAATTACATATTAACTACTTCCAAATGTATTTCTCTGTCCTGGGCTTCTATGCCAAACTTCAGATTACCATATATGATAGCAAATATATCTCATCCTGGATGTCTAATCTCAATTTGAATATGTTCAAAGATGAATATCTGATTACCCGCCCTCCCAAATCTATTCTACTCACAACTTTCCCCATTTATGTTGATGACACCTCCATTCTAACAATTCCATGGATCAAGCCCAGAAGGTTATCCTCATCTGCTCACTTACCTCACAATTGACATTCAATCTGACAGGAAATCCAGTTAACTCTACCTTTAAAATATATTCAGAATCAGATCTATTCTCATCATCATTAATTTCTTCTTCTACCATATCTGAGAAACATCACTTCTATTCTATTTTATCTCAACAGTCTAACAGTTCTGTGTTTTCATCCGTCCTTTCATCATAGTGTCTTCCATACCAGAAGGATCCTTTAAAAATGTAAGTCAGAGTATGTCACTTTTCTGTTCAGAACTTTCTCATAATCCCTCCCTTCCACACTTCCCCACGTTACTCAGTAAAAGCCCTAATTCCTTCTGCTTGGAATGCTTTTCCCAAATACCTTCTCTGCTATCTCCATTTGCCCAAGTGTCACCTTCGCAATGACGTTTACGTTCACCAGTATTTAATACTCTGCCCCCTTGAACTCTGCTCCACACAGACCAACCCAATCCTTGTTACTCTGCTGTACATTTTTGGTAGTCCAAATTCCACAGAACTTATCACTTCCTTATGGCCTATATAATGTAGTTATAAATTTATTTACGAGTATTACTGTGTACTGTCTATCTCCCAGATAGAAAGCATGTTCCAATAGAGTAGGGATCTTTATACATATATCTCAATGATACATAGTGTTGGTCAACAAATGTACTTTAATGAAATAAATAAATAAATAAAGCTGTTAAATATTGCTATTATGTATATCATGCAATAGGTTTATGATAAGAGCTAAATGAAAGATTGAATAATTTGCTTAGCTGAGCGGCTAGCACAAATTAAGCCTTCAATAAATGTTACTATTATCATTATTTTATGTCAGCTTAGATTGTCTTATTGTTTAGACAGTGCTGAGAAAATACTAATCAAATAGCTTTTTAAACTTTATGGCTATTAAAAGTATTTGGGCAAAAGAATTTTCATTCTAATTTTATACCAATTAAAATTGTTTAATTGCACCAATATAGTATTGATATTTGTGTTCTATTTAGCATAGCAGTAATTTTAAAGTCTACCAGAAACAAATATTTTAAAACTTGACATATCTATTTGTATACATATGTAATATATATGTGTACGTATATAAGATGTATACATGTATATTAATATATATGTGCATATGCATACATATGTTGTGTATTAAATATACAAATAATATTTTAAAAACTAACAATTTTATTCAAATTTGTTAGAGTTTATTGTAAACAAAACAAAAATAAAATAATATTTGAGAATGTGATATTTGGTTCTGCATTGGATTTCCCAACAAATCATGGAAAAAATTCAAGACAAGAATGACACAGTAAATTACTACAATGTTAAATAACTGTGTTTTATGTGTGCATCTGTTTTATTTTCCCATGCTCATTTTCTTCTAAAATTGCCTTTGCATTGTCAATATTCCTAAAAGAAATATTTTTGAGGTTACATACTGCTTGTATTTTGTTCTTTTTATTTTCATAAACGTTGCAAATACAATAGCACACTGACAACTCTTTCCGAATGTACTAGAACCCTGGCAAATACCTCTCAGATCAGTCTATTTTTATCTATCTCCCCGTCCAATGAATCCTTTACAATGTTCAGAGTATAAAATCAAATCCTCTTATGTCCTTCCCTTGCTTAAGAGCTCTTTTCTGCAGAATAAAGTTCAAATCCCTTTTCCTGGTAAGTGAGGTCCTCCATGAGCTGCTTTTGTTTGCCTATCTTCCCACAAGCCTCGCCTTTACATCCCCATTTTCACAAGGACTGCAGCCATATTGACTACTTAAAATCCCCTAATACGCCACATTCATCTCTGAAGCACTGTACATGTGTCTCTCACTGTGTAAAATTTCAAAAATATATAAAAATGCTTTCTTTATTCCAGAGATTCTGTTCATTGACTTTGATGGCTCCAACTTACCCTTCAAAACTCCTACAGACTTAGTTCCAAGGGGAGTCTTTGTTGATTGCACACGATTGAATCTGTAGGCCCACCTCTGTGTTCCCACAGCACGTTTCACATTTTTTCCAGTTATAGCACTTTCCATGTCCACAATTCCTAGCTTGTTTACTTGTTTATCTCCCCTAAGATGCCATTAAATTCTTGAAGCAGGAGCAAAAGCATACCATATTCTCAACCTAGATAGCACTTGATACAGGGGAAGTACTCAGTTAAGGTTTGCTGATTGCATAATAGCGCACAGATGGGTAGTACAGTCTAGCCTCAGGAGTGACAAAGACATTAGAAGACATGACTGAGCAATGACCTCAGTGCATGCAGTTCTGGTCCAAAAGCAACCTAGCATCAAGATGCCATCTGGAATTGCAAGACTAGGTAGTTCTAGCCACGTCTCTATCCTTGACGTCTGTGGGTAAAATTTAAAACTTTTCTTCCCCCCCACACTTCGTTGTTTTCTATTCCACTGTCTCATTCTCTGACATCGACTCAAACGTTACAGCTAATATTCTTACCAAACATTTTCACTTTGTTTTTAGTTCTTGCTATTTCTTAGTTTCACCCAGGAATTTCCCTCTCCCTTCTGACTTTATTATCTCCCCTCAGCCTGCAGCTTCTATCATTGCCTCTTTGGGTTAAATCTGCTCATTTTCTCATATTATCTGTGTTTCCAATGAGGGTTCGTGGCAAGGCTGTTTTCAAAGCTTTTCACTGCAGACTTTTAAATTTATCATTTATCCTGCAAAAACTCTTCTTTGACATCCATTTTACTTAACAATTTTACTCTTAAAACATATATGTCATTGACTTTTACAAAGTTCCAAGTCCCTCTCAACCTTATTTAATTATCTCCTACACTCTATCTGAATTACTGCCAATATATGGGTCATAATTAGTAGACAAAAACATTATACCCGGCCTTATAGATTTTTAATCTACTCTACCTCAGTGACTGTCCTTTACTTCTCTTTTGACTTTTATAACCTGGCCTGAGGTTTCATTTCTTCAATAATTTCTACAACATCTTAAGAGTACTTCTAATTTCTGTTCTTCCACTGCACATACTTAGTACACCCAATGCATGAATGTATACAAACTTCCAAATTCTCTACTCATATACCTGGAGTTTGAGCAATTCTAAACAACACTGACCAGGTGCCACATGGAGAATAATTTGACTTTAGTTAAGAAGCTGAAATGGTCTCTGAAAGAATTTACAGCCTGGGTCTGTCAGAGTAACCACTTTCTTTGCACCTGGGCAGTGATTCCTTCTTGAGGAGAATGTGAACATCATGAGTTTGTGCCTTCCACAATCACTGACGCGGAAGTAAAAGATACACAGCACAGCTGAGATGAGGGGCTGTCAGACTACCTGTGCACGCACGATGCCCCAGCAATGGTCAGAACAAAAATGTGGGCCAAGAGCATCTGACAGAAGAATGAGATACTGCTAACTCAACAGACATCTTTATTTTCATTGTGTGCTGTGGCCATTTGTGACTTTATTGCCCAGCATTTGTTTCTCATCTGCCTCATGAGAGTACTATAATTTTTTTTTTTTAATTAAAAGCAGCCACCTCCCTGGCTCTCAGTTTCTGTGATTGGAAGGAGTCACCCAATCTAAAATTTCAAGGCAGTCATCGTATGAGTCAGTAAACCCCAATCTCCCAACCAAACGATTGGTCCAGGGATGTGCACCTAATCCCATTTAGGCCAAAGGGATCCAGAACTAGAGCTTTTACATACACTCTTAGGAATCAGCATCTCTTCCTCATCTATTGGACTTGAGAAGAGGATGCAGTCCTGGGCTCCAGGAGCCTGCTGTGTAGATGTTACTTCTTCAGGGATGGTGCTTACAGAGATGTGAGTAGAGCTGAAATGGAGAAACACCAGTTTCTGGTGACACATTGAGTCCCTGAATCAAGTCACTTCCGACATTCTCTTGGATGTTATTTCACATGACATGATGCATTCCTTTTCAATTATGCAAGTTTGAGTTGGTTTCTTGTCACTTAAAATCGAATCCTCTCAAGTAATAGTTATAGTTATAGTTATACCCAGTTTCCAGGTAAGAAAATTCAGATGCTGAGAGGTAAAGTACTTTGTCTAGGATCAGGTAGGACAGGGAACAGTCTGAGACCTTTATGCCACATGTACTTGAATTCAGATATACTAGTTGCATTCCATTGGGTTATATACCTCTAGAGCTTATCTAATCAGTACTTTAATTTGAATAGCTTTTTTTTTCTTTTTTAAAGTTTTTTATACAATTTTTAAAGGTTAGTTTCCATTTACAGTTATTACAAAATATTGGCTATATTCCCCATGTGGTACAGTATACCCTTGAGCCTATCTTACACCCAGTAGTTTGTACCTCCCCACTTCCTCCCCTCAATGGTAACCAGTAGTTTTTTCTCTATATCTGTGAGTCTGCTTCTTTTTTGTTATATTCACTAGTTCGTTGTAGTTTTTAGATTCCACATGTAAGAGATAACATACAGTATTTGTCTTTCTCTGTTTGAATTATTTCATTTAGCACAATGCCCTCCAAGTCCATGACTCTTGCTGCAAATGGCAAAATTTCATTGCTTTTAATGTCTGAGTACTATTCCATTATGTGTGCATATACATATATATACACACATATAGAGTATATATTATATATATATATATATATCATCATCTTTATCCATTCATCTGTTGATGGACACTTAGGTTGCTTCCATATCCTGGCAATTGTAAATAATGCTGCTATGAACACTGGGGTGCATGTATCTCTTCGAATTAGTGTTTTGGTTTTTTTTTTTTTTTGAATATATACGCAGGAGTGGAATTGCTTTTAAAGTAGCTTGTCTTCTTTCTATTTTGCCAGTTCTCTCTCAGTTTAAGCATTCGGCATTTCCATACCACAGTTTTCTTTCTAAAACATACATATGATCACATTTTTCCTATTTCGTAAACGACTATTTTTCCCTATAGTCTCCAGGATAAAGCCCTAATTTAGTGGATGACACGTAAACTCTATTATTGAGTCACGCCAAACGTGCCCTGCTCTATTTTTGCCCCATTTCTAGTAAGACCTTTCCCCTAGACTAGATCTCTGCTCCCAAGTCTTCCCCAGACTAAGAGTCGTATCTTGTCTGAATTCATACCTCTCAGCAATGCCATGAATCTTCATACAATGAACTGTGCTCCTCGAGGGCAGGGATTATCTTTTCCCCCAGTCCTGTCCCTTTGTAAGAGAACACTCCTTAGTAAATGATATGCCCCCAACTGATTTTGAATCAACTAATTGTTTTAATAGCTGTCACTTTGGTTGTGAGACTTCAAAGACTGAAAAACAAAGTTTGCACAGGTTTGTCAGTGTCAGCTAAATCAAGGGGGTGTAAATTTTTTAAAAATCAGTCATGTTTTCATCAATAAGGTATTATTTTCTTCTTCATAGAAGTGAACAATCACTGATGAAATATTCTTGACAGAAAAAAAAAAAATAGAACCTTACTCTGACCAAACATCTACAGAAAAACAGGGGACAGAGAACGTGAAACATGACACCAATAAAATAATTTTAGATTATGACTCTATGGGACTAATCCCTCTGTATCATTTACAAACGCATTGCAAAAGGAAAACACGACAGCAAGGAGGACACTACATAATAAAAGAAACTTGCAATTTATCAACCAATTACAATAGATAGCTTTTTGAATCCCGATTTAAAACCCAAGCATTCATTCAGGCAAGTGGGGGAAATAAACACTGACAGGATATTTGATAATTTTGAGGGATATTTTAAATAATGATAATGCTATGATGGGTATTTTTTTTTTAAATTTTCTCTCTTAGAAATAGATATTGAAATAGCTTTAAATACTATGAAATGATACCAGGATTTATTTAAAATGGGTTCCCAAAGAATGGGTGGTGTTACAGATGAAATGATATTGGATAGGAGTATACAATATTTGATGCAGGGTAATGAGTACATCTGGGTTCATTATACTGTGCCTTTTATTTTTATACATGTTGGAGGTTTTTCATATGAAAACATTTTAAATCACACTTGGCACGTAGTACTCACGTATGTTTCATCTGTATCTGAGTGGAGAGGATCTCGGAACTTATTTAAAATGAACTCAGTTTTTCTGACCTCAATACACATACGGACAACACCTTAACCTGGCAGTGATGTATTGATGACCATAGTGAAATTCAGATTATTTCAGCATGATCATTGTAAAAGGCAAAAGCAAGTTTAACAGATTCCATGAATTACTTTTCCCACCCCTCATCCCTTCCACAAAGGCAAGTATACTTATTATTTCTATAGAAGCCAGTTTCCTGGCGGCTGTTTCTTTAGAAGTTAGGGCTACATTTTGGCATCCAATCATGCATAGGTACACTTAAGATTCAAAAGGGAGCTGAATCTTGGTCCTTGATGGACAGTTAGGTATGAGCATCAAATCAACAATGAAAAGTAGTGCAAAAAAATCATTTTGTAAGCAGTTTGCACATACAGTGTTTATTCCCATTCTTGTAAAACAACTGATATTTCTTGAGATAATGGCCACATTCTGCAATGGCTTTAACTCTAAAATTAATTCTGTTCCATCCATCATCCAATGAAGGGGCTGGTTTATCTCTATTTACCAGCCTGATATCAGATTACCAAGTTATAGCTATTGCTGGTATTTGTTTAGAAGTAATTCAGCTCCATTTCCCTTTAGAGAGGAACTGCTGAAGTAAAACTGAAAAAAAATTAAAGCACTATGCTCCTTAACATTTATGAATCAACATCCTAAATGCTTCTCTCATGCCTTTAAAACCAGTGGCTAAATTAAACAAAAACAGCATGGCATTAGATCACAGGATCCAAATTCCTCTGGGATTCTACTTAATGCAAATTCCACTTTTGGAGTTGAAAGGAAATTAGAGAAGTTTAGTGTGGATAAAATGTTTCCATTCAGGCATATAAAAGAAACTGGATAAACTATTGAGCATCTGCTCGATGTAATAACATTGGGGAATACAACATCTTGAAATGAAGCTCTGAAAAAATAAATAATAAAATAGCTATTTTCCCCAAAGCCTAGCACCCAGTGTAAGCTATTTTCTAACGACTTCCGTTGGTTAAGTAATTTTTCAAAAACGGTTGAAACAAAATCGAGTCTTTACCATATGAAATTTTAGATATTGCCTGGATGCCGAAATGAACAGATACTTAACCATGGCGGAACCAGTCTTTGAAGTTCTAGTATCTTCTTTCTGGATGAAAGTGACTCTATTTGCAAGTATTCTATCCTTATCCGGCTCACTTCTCCCTGATGGCTGACGGGATAACGGTTAGGTCACTTGGTGGTCTGAAACATATATAGGGCACCACTTTTTCTCCTAAGTCTTAATCTGGCTCATATAAGGGAAAATCCATTTACAAGTGTGCTCTTTTCTATAGCTGTACTTGGTCACCTGATCCAAAGAACACTGGCAGTGGAAGGAGTAATGACAGGCAGATAGCATCAGTCAGCTATTGATAGCTGCCAGCCTTTGAAGCTCCTCTCAGCTAAGATGTAAATCATACACAATGAAGGCACAGAACATTAAAGGCAGAAATTCTGTAAAAACCAGTTGAGCTGATTAGTACTAAATTACTGATGTTACATCTGCTGGGGTGGTAGTATTTTTTTTTTAACTGCCTGACTGAAAAGCTTCATTTCACAAAGAATCCATGTTCAGTAGTCCCCGGAGATGTACTTTATGGATGTACAAAAGAAGGAGATGGTGACAAATATGCAATCATTGCATGAGGGTTTAATGCCACCATTAAGAAAACTAACAACCCATATATGAAGGAATTAGGAAAATATGTTTCCAATAATGTGCAAATGTATATTTTTCCATCAGAGTGCTGAACGGAAAGTTAGGACTGGAGCCTTCAGATTTTCATACACGTATATAAACGTATGAATAAACAGATGAGGATTTATGTCACATCGTACTAATATTAGTGCAGATGTTAAGGGTAGTATCCAACCATGAGCTGTCCAGGGGAGAGAGAACCAATCAGCTTCGAGTAGTTCACACCTGCTGAAGTCATTCAATATCAAGGATGACTGCATCTTAGCCCATTGCAAATAAGCATTTGATTTCCCTAAAATATTGTATAATGATTCCATGCTTTCCAGGCAGTATTTTCATCACAGTTTATCTTTCCTTGTAGATTTGCTTATAAGCACAGATATAAGTACTTGGAGTCTTGACATCCCAGCAGTGATATTTCTCTGTAAATTATACACGTTGTTGAGAGAATAAAATGCTGGAAATCTAGTGTTATATATTATTTACAGATTCTGTGTATGAGAGATGAATCCATAATCAGTATACTGACAAATCATGTTGCTAGCTTGCAATTATTTTGAAGGTAACAGAAAATGTAAATTAGGCAATTTTTCACAGAATGGTTATTAGTAAACAAGAACTTGTTCTGATAACTTTATATATCATACAGCTCAGACTTAGTAATATTACGGAACCAAACAACCCTTACACCTCAGGAGTTCACTCGAGCTAAGACTGGTTGCACATTTATATATATATCCTTAAACATGAGCTATGATTCTCTGTGCTGTCTTCGTGCCAGGATGCAGCCTGGAGGAGCAGCCTCTATCAGCAATCTCACAGGCTTCAGAGCAGAGGCAAAAGAACGATGGGGTAGAAGACATGGTGGTCTCAGAGCTTTTCCTCATAACAGGTATCACTTCTACTCACTGATCAAAATAAGACCCAGACCAAGTTGATCAGTGTGGAGGAGATGAATCATCACTTCTGAGAAAATTAAAAACAGCACTGCTTGCAGCCAGTACGAGGTGTTCCCAACTGAACACAGACGACATCCAATGAGGCCAAGCTGCAAGCATGCTTGGAACAAGATGAGGACACACCAAACCCGCCGCCCTGACAGCGACTGAGCAAACCTTGCATCTGATTAACGTGGATGCTGCTTTTTTTTTTTTTAACCAGTGACTATCCTAGCCGACTCTGATACTCTTTCCCCCTAGCTAAAGTGTTTAAGGTACACAATATCTGAATTCCCTCTGCTTCCAGAAAATATCCAATTAAGAACCAGCCACAGCTTCCTGAATTCCTAGCAAGAATCATTTGGCACAAGCCTGAATTCTATAAATTCTATAAAATGTTCCTCCAAACAGTCCTTTTTGAGGTGTTGCCGTGATGCCCCTGGGAAGCACTTGCCCTTGTTGAGCTAAATTAGCCTAACTTTTGGACTACAGGTGTATCCCCAGTGAGTCTTTGGTCAGTGACTTCTAACGCCGGGTAGGGACAGGGCTCACTTTCAACAATGATGCCAGTGACATACTTGTAAATTACATCTCCAGTTGTAGCTGCACACCAACACGGGGACATATGCTCTCAACACTGTGCCATTCACACATCATCATGAATTACTAACTGAACACTGCTTTGAAAATATATCTACCCAGATTAATTTTAAATCTATCTTCATGTTTACAAACACTTTTCTAAATCATTCCTTCATATTGCTTCCTTTTTAATAAAGTCCAATTATTTGAGTGAATTTATTTTCTCTACCTTGGTACCGAGTAAAGCATAAACAATGAAAAGGAATAAAGGCCCTGGATTCTCTGATGGTAGACATAAATTGTCAAAAAGTAACATATACAAATTAACTTACTAATAACTAATATTAAGAAATTACCTCATGAGAGCTTAAGACAACATCAATCAGTTGTTTTTTACAATGGCTGGATGAAGAGTTATCACCTATCTATGAAACAGAAACAGACTCACAGGCATAGAGAACAGACCTGTGGTTGCCAAGGGGGAGATGGGGTGGGGGAGGGATGGATTGGAAGTTTGGGATTAGCAGACGCAAGTTATTATACATAGGATGGATAAACAATAAGATCCTACTGTAGAGTACAGGGAACTGTATTCAATATCCTGTGATAAACCATAATGGAAAAGAATATGGAGTCACTTTGCTGTACAGCAGAAATCAACACATTGTAAATTAACTATACTTCAATAAAATTTTTTAAAAATTAAAGATACGACAACAAAAAAAAAGAGGTGTTGGACAAATTCTTCCATAAAGAAAGATATAAAGGCAGGAATTCTCATTGTTTGGGTACAGCAGGTTAACATCTGAAAGAATATATTTTTATCTCTGCTTTCCAACCAAAAAAAAGGCCAAGTCTTTGTGTTTCTTTGCCTGGAGTCCTTTAACATTGCAGTACAATACTATTAGCAAGGCAAAGGGGTGAGGAGAGTAAGAAGGGAATCGATGCTTTGAAATGAGAGGTGAACATCCGTGGAAGGGCATGAGGCAAGATAGAGTATTGCATATTGAAGAAATTGATACACGCTCAGTATCAGAATAGAGTGCTGGTGAAGAGGGATAAGAGAAGAGTAAGAAAGGTAAGCAGAAACCAGACCACAAGAGCTCCAATGAGCATCTTAAGGAGTGTAAACTTGATCCCAAGAGCAAAAGGAGGCATCGGAGAATCTTCATCAGTGGAGGACATTGTGATACTATTGGTACAATAGAAACACAATACTGGGCGAAATCTGGAGTACAGCTTGGCAGATATCAAACTGAAGAGAGGAAAACAATGAATATATTATGGCAGAAATCCATGTGCAAAAAAATGGGAATAACCTGAAACAGAAAATGGCAGTGGTTTTTGGAGGAAAGGAGTAGCTGGTATAATAGTTAAGAGGTGGAATATGCACGATTTGGTGAACATTACTGGTGTAATGAAGGCCAAAGAAGAGTCTAAAACACATCCAAGTCCATGAATGATGGAGACATTTATCACATGAAGGAGGACAGGCAGGAAGTGGGAAGTTTGACAGAAAAAACAAGTTTAACTGTGGGCATAGTATGGCTGAAAAGCCTGTGAAACATCTACATACATGTGCCCAGAGATGAGTTACATGTATGCATCTGATATTTAGAAAAGAGCTTGCACTGAAAATAGTGACTCTATACTCACCTTCATTTACATGGTACTAGAAATATGGGAATGGATATGACTGCATAGGAAAAGTGTCTAAAATGAGGGGTTAAGTCTTGCTAAAGCAGAACCCCAACGGACATCTACGTTTATTATACAAAATTAGATAGAAAAGCCCACAAATAAAACTGAGGAAAAGCAAAAATGGGCAAACTTTTGGAAGTCAAGGGAGGAGAGCTTTAAAGATGATGTCATTTATATTGTCATTCATTTTTTTCCATGAGACTGAAAAAACTAAGGGTTGATGAGCTGGACCATGCTAACATCAGAGAATTCAGTTTCAATGTAATGAGGTTAAAAAATAAAACAGCAGAATGGTGTAAGTGAGCGTGTGACTGTATTTATCTGAGCTGATGCTGGTGAGAGAAACTTAGTTTGAATATCTACATCAAACCAAGAGATTTATCAATATTAAATAGAGTGCACTTGTGGCTGGACTTCAGAAATAGCTGGAATCAGGGTCTTGGAGTTAAGGAGGACACTTTCTGCATTTAATCCCTGACTTTTGTGTGTATATAAGCATTATTCTTTCCAATGCGATTTCTCTAATTTTAGGAGAAAGCACAGCCAGGGGAGGTTGACCAAAACTCAGTATCAGCAATGGACTGAATCTCTTACTAAACTAAAATTTGTTTGAAAAATAATAGGCGAGAACAGTGACCCAGTTTTGGTCTGAATGCATAAGCCACACCCATGCAGTTTGACTTAGGTGTCTGCCCCTAAACTGACAAACCCTTTCTGGTGAGTATGAGGGTATTAGATTGCATTATGTTTCCAAAAGCCCCAACCCCTCCCCCTACATCCTGGGATGGTCTCGACCATGTGACTGTGATGGTGGAGCGGTGTCTTCCCTGGCTTGGCATCAGCCATAGAACTTGCCTTGGCTAACAGTTCTCAGTGGCCCTGACATGTGCTAGCTTTGTCCAGCTTGTTCTCTCACTCCAGCCATCAGGACTGGAGGAGTTTCTTCTGAGGAGTGGTTGTCCCTAATCCACAATACAGACGTAAGTAGAGCAAACCTGAGCCCACGTGCAGGAAGAGCCAAGCCCAGCCCGACTGCAGCCTAAAGCAGATCTTCCCATTTGCATTTCAGCCTAAAGCAGCAACATGGGGCCAACCTGTGGTCACGGTGAACAAATGGTTATTAATGAAAACTCCTGAATTTGGGGATCATTCTTTGTCACATCACCTTTATGAGGCAGCAGCCAAATGATACAGGTGGGGTATTATGTTTTTCATTTTCCTCCAGAAAAAAACTCATGTTTTTAGTTAAGGAAAAATAATTCCCCAGGAATGAGAAAGAAAAGCTATGCAGGATAAAGAATGGGCAGTGGAAAACCAAAGGGCCAATGCCCACCAATGTTCAAAAATGAGTGAGGCTGTCACGTTGAGAAGTTAGAGTGAAAACAAGAAATCTGGGCAGGAAAACAAGGAACGACTGAAGGTGGTAGCTGGAGGGCGTTGTGAAGCTGAGTTTTGTTTTAGATTCTATTTTGTGTTTTTTTTTTTTTTAACAACTGGAGGACTTATTAATATATAAAAGCTGATAAAATGGAGTGAACAAAGCAGGAACCTTTGAAAATATCAGAGATGGAGAGTGACTGGAGTATAAGGTCCCTGAGAAGGCTGAAGACCACGTGGTTCAGAATGAAATGGCGGGTCGCAGAGGGCAGGCAACAGATGTTTACTAAACAGAAAGGAAAAAGGAAAATCTGTGCTTGGAGAAAATAATTGAGAAGAGTCTATGATGGAAAGTTGAGGCAGGTAGGTTTACTTTGATCATGACAAGTTATTTCTGTGATGCAGATACTAAGTGCTTTTGCTAGAAGTTTGGGAGTGCACACAGGGTTAGCGATATGAAGAGAGGGAAGAAGAGTTGAAATAACTGCTATGTAGACTAAAGAAAAACAGAAATGATGAAGGCTCACATCACCACACCAGCTAGAACTTATAATAAAGCCATTTACAGGATACAGAGGAATTTTCTCCTGTAAGTGTAATGCAACCATTGAGAAACAAAAATGTGAACCCCTGTCATTTTTATTTGCTAGGACTGCTATAATCCCACTGTCAAGACACAAGTCAGAAAAACACATTTCTACTGTTTGACCCCAAACTGAGAGTCATAATATCTGCCCCTCCACCACAAACAAAAAACAAGGCAAAACAATGAAAACAAGCAAGTAATAACGACCTGATCTCCTCTGCTGCTCTTCGAAGAAGCTACAGGAATGTTAATCCAGCCCCACCAGCAACTCTCTCTTTGAAAAATCTCACTTTACAAGAGTGGAGAAATACACAACCAAAAAGTGTAAAATAATCCATTTGACCGAGCACAGCAGAAAATCAAATCCCTCACTTCTGAGAACTATTGTAAACCGATTAAACCCCGTTTTGATGCTCAGATTAATTAGAGATATTAAACCCAAATAGATACTACTTTGAAGAGACACATTTAAAATGAAATTTGACATGAAACTTTTAAACAAAGGTGGACAAAGTGATGTGGACAAAGGACACAAAAACAGTGCACTTGTGGCAAATTAATTGCGGGCAAAGAGGGATTTAAAGGAAAAGTCTTTGACCAAGGCAAATAGGGTTGGTTCAAATTGACAAAATGTCCAATCCACAATGAGTAATCACTCATGAATGCTTCTGTAATAAATAGGATGGCAACAAAATATATAAGCCAGAACCCTGTTAGAATAACAATGATAAACTAAGAGAAACATAATTGTTCTGTGATTTTGACGGGTCTCTTCCTTGCTCCATTGGTCTTACAGATCCCAAGATAAATAAATAGATGACTTAATAAAATGTAAAAATAAAAGACATGTAGAAAATTTTACTTGCTCAAACAGTGGAAAACTGTCTAAGTATTAAATCAGAGGAAACAATCACAAAGTAAAATACTACGTTAGCATAAAATACATTTCACACTGCAAAGAAAAAATATGTTAAAATATAAAAAGAAAATGTTTGTGACAAATATGGCTAATAAATAACTCTTAACCTTTGTACAAACACTTATGTTTCAAATGAATAAGCAAAATTCTAGCTCTCTAATTAAAATCTTTAAAATGCAACGTGTCTTCAATTCCATTAATAATATAATAGCAAGATAAAATGTTTATTGAAACTGATTATCAAATAGATGTACATTCAATTAAACACCATTTTTAAAATATGATACTCTGATACTATAATCTTCATTGCCAGTGAGCATCTGGTAAGAACACTTATTTTTGCAAATGGTGCATACTGCTAGTCAAAATATGGCAGTAAACATTAGACCCACCTATGCTATAATGTATAAGTGGTAAAGCTAAGCTCAGCAGGGTATTGGAGAACTTTACAACCCATTTTTTAAGTAAAATTATGTATGTTTTCAGAAATGTCTATACTATAAGTGAATTAAAGGACTACAAATCTTACATGCAGAATGAACAGACTTGTGACACATGTAGACCAAAACAGAGATTAACATTAGAAGGAAAACCACCTCCTAACAACACTTTCAGGGATTATTCGTCTATGTATTCTTTTTAATAGTTTCCAAAGATATTATAAAATATTATTTATTTTACATAAAAAGTGTATGTTGTAATAAACATAAATAAGACAATGTACAGAAGAGGGCATTTAAACCCAACCTGTTAACACCCTTGTTATCAAGTCTTTGGTCCCATGATGGAGATTCCATTATCTATTTCACTAAAAGAATGTATGGCTGGAAAATTATTCTAACCAGTTCTTCATGTCCTGCACATGTGAAATTCATAGGTTTCTTTACTAGAGCTCTTCCTCTGCTCTGCTTTCTCTGAATACCCCATCTCTTGGATAAGAGTATGGAAACTGGCAGTGTCTCCAGGAACCTTGGGTTGAGATTTGTTTTCAGTGCTGCAACTGCTGCTCTTGACTTCAGGTGTTTGTATATCACTGTATCTATGAGACTAAGTTGGAAGTCATAGTCCTAGTAGTGATAATTATGTTTCATGAGTACCCAGTTTGGGTTGCAACAAGTAGTAGAGTTGATAAATGATACAATAAATAAAAATGACTCTAATTAATGTGAGCTCTTTTGTGGGGTCCATTAGAAGACAAATAATACAAAATATTCTTAGAGAAGTTCCCAAAGCTAAATGCCATCAATGCAGCAAGCAATACAAATCAGAAAATTCTGTTTGAAGTTTTGCAAATATGGTGACTTGAATACTGAATAACGTAGGTAAGAGAGCAACAGAGAGAATAACAAGCTCGTCTGGATAAGACAACATTCTGTAAAGTGTGCTGCTTATCCATTTTAATTTTCTCTACCTCCAAATCAAAACAAGTCAGGCAGGAATAATTTGCTGTAAAAATCTACCCATAAAATGATTTGAAATGTGTTTCTAAAAATAACATGGGTATCATTAAAGCACTGAATATACATTTTATGATCTAGCATTCTAAAGCATACTTATAATGAGTTTCTGATATTAAAAATTCAAGTAACGTATTTACTAAGTAAGTATTTACCCATCAATCTCTAAAAGTATTTTCTTCGTGTTCAGTCCAGGTGACTCATTTTGTTCTTTCTGAATCTTGTTCAATTTGACTTACTTTTACTTTTCACACTTTGGCGGCACCTCACTCTAAAATTCTGGAATAGATTCCTTCACCTGTGTACACCCTAAGTATTTAGATTCTTGCTCAAAATTCATTTTAAGTGCAGAGTCTTGAAGAATTACCTTACTACTAGCACTTAATTTTCAATCACTGTGTTTCGCAAACTGCATGACTAGCTATTAATTTGTGAACTGCGATTCTTTCATTTGAATTTCTTCGCAAACGAATCGTATGCATTTGTTGTCATATTAAAATCTGATCACCTGAATCTTGCTGTCTGAAGTACTCTACCTTAGTTTTCTGTCCCAGTGACATATTTATTTATTCATTCATTCTTTTTCATTCATTAAATCATCAAATATTTGGAAACATCCATTCTGTGCTCTGTCATCTGTGAGGTGTTCAAAATAGAAAATGATTTACAGAAAAGCAGTACTTTGTAGGAAAGCCAGAGAATTGTGCCAAACCTTTTATTTACGTGTGATATTATCTCTCTTGAAGCCTCCCTCCTTGAAATTTAGACTTTCATATCTTTACGTTTATGTCGCTGTGCTCTTTGTTGGAGAAAGGACTGTACTTCAAGTGACACCATATTTCAGACCACATTTCATCGACCATCAGGTCTTTTTCCCCTCAGGCATTGATACCTTATCACAACTGCCACCTTTCAGCATTTTCAATTATCACTCTACTGATTGACACTCTTGAACATTTGTCAACATGTTTACTTTCTTTTGGATGACATGCAAATATTCTGAAGCAAATATTCAGGCAACTCAATTACTGTGGACTGTTGGGAAGCATCATTACTGACAGCCAACAACAGGACAAGCTGGTCAGCAAATGAAAAGCCATGGGTCAGTACCTTCTATTTAGCAAATGTGTGGTGTGGACCAGGAGGTGAAATATCCATGGTTGTTTTAGCAAAGAAGTTGACAAGTGAAAACAAAACAACAGTATAAAATGTACAACTGGCCAGGTGCACAGATCAGCACTGTGTGTGTGTGTGTGTGTGTGTGTGTGTGTGTGTGTCTGTGTGCAAAGTAGATCTTCACAGTTGTATGGTATTAGCCCTCTCATCACAGGTGGTAATACTGATATCCAAAAGAGAGTCAAAACTTTTCTAAGCCCACGAGATGGTTAAGATCAGAATTTGAACTCACAGCGTCCTTTCCAGTGCCTCCAGTGCCTCTTAGGCACTAGTAAGAGTTGCAAATCAACATGTACGTTCAGGTTAGAAATAGCTCTGCTATTGGTCTCATGTTACACATATACATGTACTCTTGTCCATAATACCAGCATAATATGTTGTATCTTCACACATTTATTTTCCAAGTTTTAAGGGTGAACTTGGTACCTGATGGCATTTACAAATAAAATGCCTGTATAAAAGTTTATAAGGCCTGAATAGGCAAATTATAAACTACAGTGCTAGACATAAATATTGAAACAATTTTGTTAGTTAATTGCCAAATAAAGTCTTATTGAATTTAAGATGAAGTGGCTAATAAACAGAGAGATAGATGATATACAGATGGATGGATGGATGGATAGATACTTAGGTAGGTAGATACACAGGTCATTATTTCTTACTTTTGTAAATGCTACATTATTTTCTAGAAAAAATATCATGAATGGAATATTTAAAATTAAAAGGAATATTAATGGACTTTTCTGCATTTTCACTAGTAATATTAAATATTTTCATTAATCTCTAATGATACCCACTTAAGGTGGAATTTATACACCATACTCATCTTTCAATCTGATTTAAACCATCTTATTAGAGTCAATATTCTATGCTTTGTAACAGGAGACAAGTCAGCTATTTCTCATGTTTGAGACTCAAATATATTTGAATACTAATTACCATAAGTTTAGACATCTAGATCTTATGATAAATAAAAAATTCCCAGCAGAGAAAGGGAAAAGTCTGCTTAGGATACATTAAAGTGTTTGAGCCATTGAATTTCTAGTTTGCTCAAATACAACACTACATAGAAGGCAAAAAATCAATTACCTTAGTAGAATCACAGAAGTGGAACTAGTTTTTGTTGTGATGAGAAGTTGCTTTTAAATTGAATTAGTTTTGAATTAACCCAATTACACATCACTATTCAACTGTGATATTAAATTTAGGAAATTTAATGATGTGAAAATACTTTTACAGGAATATCTTGGTGACAACAGAACATTTGAAATGTTCATATTTAGAAAATATTGACTATACATATTGAATTACTTAAGGAATGTTTCTCATAAAGTATCATTTAAGAGAAGAAAATATTTAATTGCATAATATATGATTAGTAAAGCAAAACAGTTTCAGAATATCATGGCAAAAAAAGAGGATTAAAGAGGACGTAAAATTCTTTGGCAAAATTTTTTCATGATCTGGAAAAGAAAGATATGTTTTCAGAATGGAAATTAAATGACTTCAGTTTTACCAGTTTTCAATATATTCTGGAAGGAAATGAAAATTCCTTGGAACATATTACTAAAACACCTTTTACCCTAAGTTTTATGAATAAGCGAAACTTGAATTGACATAATTTATTTTTCCAAATGCCTTTTTAAATGTAATAACGAAAGACACAAAATTGTGTCTAAAATATCACTGGCCTAGTTTCAAATCTATACTTTGTGCAAAAAAAATGTAGTTAAATATTATTTTTAAATGAGAAAAAAACATGGAGAAAGATAAAGTCATATATCTTAGGCTACTACAAAATAATAATGTTCTCTTGTAAAATTCTATAAACTCTGTACATATTTTCATTTTGAATGAACTGAGTACCCTGCATCTTAATCCAATGAAACTAGTAAAGCAAATTATACCATCGTGATGTAAATCCTTTTTGGACTACAAATATATACATTTGTAAAGAAAATGTACAAACCAATCGGCTTGTTGATAAGTATAAAGGGAAAACATTTAAAAATGCTTGCATACTTACAATAAAATATCTTTATGATTAAATCTTAACAAGCCATAAGGGCTCACTCCAAAAGGGTTTTATCAGGACATAACATTTTATCGTAAGGTTGAAATTAATAATTTGAGAAAACTAGAAATAGTTCTTATGATGTACATTGAATTGCATCTTACACTCTGGCTAATTAACAAATATCAATTTAAAAACACTATAATATTTTGGAATGTATTAACTGAAAGGGCAGTGACCTAGAAATAATAAGATTTCACTCACTATCACTCTATTGGCTATCCCCTTCACTTCTCTATACAAGTAATACTAAAACAAAATTATCAAATATGCTTCATTCTGATAGATGTGAATGGAACTGTACACCAAATCATTCTTTTCCTAGGTTATAACTATAGTAGTTGCTAAATACTATTCCTCTGTCATTAGACTAAGATACCTTTACAAAAAAATGTTTTCTCTCCTCATTAAACTAGATAAACTTCTTCCTTGAAATAGTTCATTAAGTCTCTGCTATGGAAAACAAATTTTGTTAAACGATATGATCCAACATGAGTCTGATGACAGCATAGCTTTAATTTGTTAGGGGATTTTACATACTTTTTTGCTAAATCACACATAAATCAGCTTAAATAATGAACTCTAGAGTAAGTCCAAACGAAAACAAAAAGATTAAGAATAAAAAATCTTGGCACTACACTTTGTCAAGATCCTATATTAAAAGAAGTGCTTCCCTGGTGGCGCAGTGGTTAAGAATCCACCTGCCAATGCAGGGGACACGGGTTCAAGCCCTGGTCCGGGAAGATCCCACATGCCGCAGAGCAACTAAGCCCATGCACCACAACTACTGAGCCTGTACTCTACAGCCCGCAAGCCACAACTACGGAGCCCACGTGCTACAACTACTGAAGCCCGCGCACCTAGAGCCCGTGCTCCGCAACAAGAGAAGCCACTGCAATGAGAAGCCCGAGCACCACAACAAAGAGTAGCCCCCATTCTCTGCAACTAGAGAAAGCCCACGCGCAGCAACGAAGACCCAACACAGCCAAAAATAAATAAATAAAATAAATAAATAAATAAATAAAAAACAATTACAAAAATGGAAGGAAGTGCAGTCATTAACAAAGTAAGCAGTCATTAACAAAAGCTTTAGATACTGTTACTTAGTGATTTCATATTCCTTAATCTTTCAGATTTGTCTGTCTGTCCTCCATGACAAAACTGTATTTCCTTATTTTAAATAAATACTACTGTAAAATGTGTTTTAATCTTTACAGTAATAAACATGCTTTGTAATTTAAAATTTTCACCCCCAAATCATTTTAGAGAGAACTCCATATGAGAATTACCACAAGGTTTTCGAATTCCACTATGGACAGGCAATAATAAGTATAACTGATTGAATGCTAACTATATGATATTTACTGGATGTTTTGCATGTTTTACCTTATTTACCATCTTCAAAAACCCTTTGAGATAGTTTTAATTTCCCCCATTTTACAGGTGGGAAATCCAAGTTTCAGAGGAAATTTGCCCAAGTTCACTCAGCTACTACATGAAGTAGTACAATCCAAGTCTGTTTGACTCATATAACATTACTCTAAGTCATTACCCAATTCTTTCTAAAACACTGACTCCATCAAGTCTTTTTTAGATTTTGTAACCGAGGATGTTTGCCCTTAAGCCAATGAGAAACATTACTAATCCATAGTCTCACCTATTTTCAGAAGCCTCTCTTCAGGGAGTTATTCTCCTTGAAAAGCATGTAGCATTAATTCAATTTTCAATTTTTTTGATATTGCCTACCAACGCAAAAGTAGAATTCTTTTTTTTAAATTGTATCTTTAGTTAGTTTCATAGAGTATCTTCCTCCTCTCTCTTTTCTTTTTTTTTTTTTTTGTCTGTGTTTGAGGAAAAGACCTACTTTAAAATATGTAATAGATCTGAGATTAAAAAAAAAGTCAAAGTATCTTGTAGTACAATTCTCAACCATCCAATATGATATTGTTCAAAAAACTAAATGGAAGGAAAAACCTCCAGAATTAGTCTTATCTCAAACTTCAGCACATTAATGTCATAGTAAGATTATAGTAAAATGAAAGTATAATATTATCTCTTTACTCCCAGGGCTCCCAAACTCTTATCACTAGTTTGAAAACTATTTATTTAGAGTTTTCTGAAATGTCCTTTTAGAAGTTTTTGGTTTGTTTTGTTCATCTTGAAGATGGAAGATAATAGGGTGTTATATCCTCTATATATAGTGAAAAAAATACTGTTAAGTAATTACAGAATTGCTCCTTATATTGGCTTAATTATACTCTTTAGATACATGTATTTTGACTGAAATAAATATATTAATATATGGGTGAGCATCAACCTCAAAGAAAAAGTATGGAAAAGCATGGCCTTTGTTTAACTTTTATGCAGAGATTATTAAATTTTAATTAGATCTTTACATTGTCTCTCTTAAGTCAGTAAAAGTTGGCTCCAATACATACTCCTTCTCCAGCCCAACCACCATCTAACTGTAGTCCCAGAGGAAACTCTAAGTGAAAATTACCTAGTAGAGCCTAGTAAACCCAAAGACACATAAGAGGAAATAATACATACTTTTTCTTTTCAAGCTACAGATACATAAAAGAAAATAATATATTTTTTTGTTTTAAGCCACTAAATTTTAGAAAATTTTTTTATGTAGCAATAAAAAACTGGAACAGACTTAAGGAAACTAATCAATTATGATACATAGAATATATTAGAAACCCTGTTATAGGACAATTTGGAAAACGAAATTGGGTATTTGCACACATCAAATAATTACTGGTAACTTTCAAGGTGTGAAAATGGTAACCTGGGGTGTAACCTATGGAGATTCGCTAAACTTCCTTCAGCTTAGTTCCTTCATGTATTAAACATGAGAAACAATATAGGGAATTAAATTGAAAGCAATCTGCATAATGTATAATGTAACTAGCACAGTAACTGGGTCATATTACTTTCTCGGTAAATTTTAGTCCCCTCGTACTCATTATTTTAATGAAATATTTACCTAAAATAATATCAAAAATTTGAAAAATGAGTGAAACAGAATCAGGAAGGGCCATATCAGAACATAGGACACTTTTGACAAAAGCATAGGAAGAAGCAGCCTAGTCTTTGTTGAGCATCTATCAAGAGTCTGTCCCTAAAAATCAACAATGTAATGTTCATATTTAATCATATTTAACGCTAACCACCAACCACGATAAAAAAAGCAGGACTGGGACAATAACGGTAATTAGAATATGTTGTTTATGAATAAGTTGCAATTGAAAATTATATGACTAAAGATAATCAAGTGACAACTCTATTGCAGAGAAGAAAAGAAACATACTACAGACTCTGAGCAGTAAGTAGGTACATTGAATGGTACCTTTGTTTTCTGTTCTCTGGGTTGAAGGAAATTCCTGAAGGGTTGTGTTTGTAAAGGAACACTAACTTCTTTTTTATTGTCAGACTGCTTTTGCAAGAGTCTGTGAGAGAACCAGTGTAAATGTACTGTTATTAACAAGCAGTTTATTTTCTATTTAAATATATTGCATTTAAATATATTTAAATGCAAAGAACAGACATTTCTAATGTACTCCTGTTAATAACTAAATGCATTCATTGCTGTCCAATAACCAAGAAATATTTGAGGTGACTTATGAAGCAGAACATATATAATAAGATGAACATTTTGAAATGAAAAATTAGGTCCAAGGGGAAAGAAATGGAAAGCAATATAAATAGATAAATAAAATATATAAAAATATATATAAATATATATAAATACTGGCATCTATAGTAACATCTGATGAAAATTAAATGTGTGATGTTCACTAGCTGATATGGATTAGCTGGTGGTAGGTGGGTCCTCCTTCCTCACCAACTAGAAAAACAGCATTAAAATGAAAAAAAAAAAAAGGGCTATAAGAAGGCAATGAGAGTGTCTGAAGCAAAGAGAACTAGACTAAGACTGCTAAGAGGAAAGAACCTTCTAGAAGGAAGTGAACCTCCTGTCAACAATTCTACCATGGAGCCATTTTCTAATTCTGAGTGATTACAGTAGGCTGATGATTCTGCTTACATACCCATGGAGGACAACTGCTGAGAGAAACAGAGAATTGGCAAATGTTTTTGCAGAGATTTGAGGGGCCACAAACATACAGCCAGTTTTTCCCTAACTACATTTGCTGAATACGAGGATTCTATGGGGTTGAGACTAAACACATAAGTTAAAAGCCCAGGCAAAGCAAAACAGAGCATTTTGTTAGTTTTCTGAGATAAGGATAAGATTGCTTTATGGAGAAAGGCCCCAGAGGACCCACTGTGACCTTATTTTAAAACCCTAAAGGACCAAGGAGATCATGGATAGAGTTGGCCTTTCCAGGACTGCAACACAGCTGAGATATAGCCAGTCCCTGATTAGATTAAGATGATCAGAACCTTCTTTATCTGCTGAGAGCTGGGGGCATACTTTTTCCGTAAAGGTCCAGATAGTAAATAGTTTTTGCTTTGCAGGCCATGCAGTCTCCTCCTGCAATTTCTCAGGTATGCCAATGTATTGTGCATGCAATTATAAACAATATGTAGATAAATGAGTGTGCCTATGTTCCAATAAAACATTATTTACAAAAACAGGAAACTAGCCAGATTTGGCCCATGAACTATAGTTTGCCAACCCCAGGTCTAGAGGATGCTAACATTAGCTGAAGGCTTCACAGTTTTTATATGCAATGTCAATGTATGGCATTCAATCAAAAAATGCTAGTTGTACCAAGAGATAGGACTGAAAACCAAGAAAGCAAAAGGAAAATGAAGCAGACTGATAGGTGAGGCAGAAATTGAAGTTAGCTGACTAGGGTTTGAAAATGAATACTATGTTTTTTTTTTTTTTAAGGATGGGTGGACAAGTTAGACAAAAACATAAAGACTTTCACGAATTAATTAGAATCAGTAAAGGGAAATATATGGACTCTCTAAAGGTAAAAACTAGAACTCCTGAAATTAAGAACTATTTAGGTCATATTAACAGAAGATTAGACACAGAACACAAGGAGAAATGGAAGTTAATAGAATGTATGCAAATGGAAGGAAAAAGTTTTTAAAAATGAGAAAAAAAACAGACATAATTCCTTCAAATGGGCAAGCATAAGATTGACAAGTAACTTCTCCATAGAAATCACAAAAATCACAGGACAATGGGTAGAGTTCTTTACAATATTAAAAGAAACAACCAAGAATCCTGAACCCAAGAAAAATATCCTTGAAAAAAAGGCAAAAAATATTTTGAAGCAACTTGTAAAAATCCTATTGATCTTGGTGTTAGTAACATGTAAATTCATCTAATTGTACATACATTTCCCTGTGCTTTTCTTTATTTATATATACATTAATGAAAGATACATTAACATTAAAATATAGTAAAAATAAACACACACACAAAGAATATTCTGTAAGGGTTAAGTTAATATAGTTTAAAAGGTTAGTCAGATGGATTCACAGGCAGAACTCAGGCCATATAGAGGAGTGAATATATACTCTATCACATGGATTGTATTATCTCTATAACATTTCTCTCAACTAGATTCCTGGTGAGATACCAGTTCAGGATTTTCTCCCTAAAGAGACTCTGGAATGCTGGTAACTTATTTTGTTGGATGAAGGGATCTACTTGCTCTAGGATTCAGACAAGGATGTAGTAGGGAAACATTTCTTATGGAAATCTAGACATATCAGTGATTTTGTGTTTGGAATCCTTCAGAACTAATCTCAATTGCTAGCCAAATCCACTCAATAGAAATTAGAAATATCAAAACTGCATTGTTATTGAAATAATGGATAATATTTAAAAATTTATGTTGGATTAATTTTATGCTTTATTGATTTAATAGAAATCAATATAAAAATAAGAGAAAATGGTACTGATACAATTAAATATAGTTTAAGAGCACAAGACAAAATATACATTTTATATCCTTTCTTGAGCAGCTTACTCACTTTGTAAATACATTATCCATATGCCTACTACATAAATGAAAATCCAAAACGTGCTAAGTGCTCAGGATATAAATGAAATGTAGCTTCTGCCTTGCAGGGTTATGAATTGGTTTTGATGGATAGCTAGATATGATAAATAGAAGAGAACAGATATACTTGGTGGAGGGTGTGTGATGCCAACTTGATAAATACTGAAAACCAAAGGCTATTTTTAAAGAAAAGTAATAATGTTGCAAGGCTGCCTCTCTCTCCCTATCCACAAAATTGTTAAGGACTGCAGCCATGTCTTAGCCAAATAAGTTCTACCAAATTCTTATAATTGATATCTCTCCTCTGTGCTATATTTTAGGTTGCCTGGAGGTGAAGGGGGTCTCTAAAATTTCCACATTGTTATTGTTCTCGGATCCTCTAATCATATCATAATCCATATTTGTACTACAATTTCCAATGTTCTAATCATTTCTCAGAGTAAATACTTGGTCTTAAATTAGAATAGTCAGCAAAATATGTGGCTTTTTTATATTCTATGTGAGCCTTTTTATTATAATCAATTCACATTCCCCTAAGATGCTAGCAAGTGAAATTCATTGGTGCTTTTTGGTTTATTAAACCAATGGTTGTATGAATTTTGATGACCCTCTCATGTTTAGCTCCTATTTATCTCTACTGTTGACAATAATTTGTGCTTCACTGAGTCAATCATCCCAGTGTGATGATATCTGATTCTGATACTGGCTCTCAAAAGCATCCTCAAAGACTATTAAAATGTTTTTTTTAATTGGGGTATAGTTGCTTTACAATGTCGTTTTAGTTTCTGCGGTACAACGAAGTGAATCAGCTATATGTATACATAGATCCCCTCCCTCTTAGACCTCCCTCCACCCCCCCATCCCACCCATCTAGTCACCACAGAGCACCGAGCTGAGCTCCCTGTGCTATACAGCAGGTTCCCACAGCTATCTGTTTTACACATGGTAGCGTATATATGTCAAGCCCAATCTCCCAGTTCATCCCACCCCTCCTTCCCCACCCCCGTGTCAAAAAAACCAAAAAAGACTATTAAAATGTTGCTTCGTTTCAGCCAATGGCAAACTCTGATGCCATTCATTTTTGAAAATGAAGATATAATTTTGTAAATTATTTTCAAACAAATATTACAATATGTATGTATATTTGGGCATTATCTGATCCAACATTTCCATTGGAATTTTGTCCAAGTTTTTGCCTGTCATTAACAGTTATACAAAGGGTTTTCTTTGAAGCCATTCTATTTCCTGAAATAGCAACAGGAAAATAGGAAACAGAGTTAATATATATTGTGAAAATTGAGCTGTTATTATTTTATTATTCTAGTTGTTTTATAATTTAGATATATGTATAAATATATATGATATCATATTAATAATTATAATTTCTAGTTTTCCAGAACATCATGATAAGAAAATTTACACAGCTTAAGAAATTTCAATTAATTAAGATTTTATGAATTTTTGATAGGATATTTTTGGCTTTTATTAAGTAAAAATTTCTCTATGGCTAGTAAAAACAATGAACAATTTTCAACATTCTTTAGGAAACTTTATTATTTAAATCACTTTCATTTGGCATATTAACTGTAGGATATGTGTCCAATATTTTACTTTAATCAATTAAACATCAAAGAAAAAAATTGAATATTAAAATATCCCATGAAATATTTTCTTAGCTGGTAAAAAGACTGACTCTGTTATGAAGTTGGAAAATACTGTACAAAAGAAAATCTTTTTGAATGGTTGAATAAATACCAAAGTGCTGGCAATAACCATGGAATCGTTAAGAGACCAAAAATGACCCAAGTGTGTTTTGCTTAGATGTAAAATAACAAAAAGGAATAGGGTTATCTTACTTTGATATTATTACTCCCAAGCTTTTGTTTTTTCTAGCAATCCCTAAGAACCAAGAGAACCATGAACCAAGAAATTTCAGTGCGTGTTAAAAGAAAAAGATTAGCACTGAGAAGACATGAAGAGACACAGAATCAAACGGAATCTGTTTGAATTCCCATGGACATTCACTGCTGCAGAAGAACTGTTAGCTCCTTGTGGAGACGTCGAGTGCATTACACCTCTGAGGAGTCTGTGACTGCAGACTATTTGAAGTCAATGAAGCAGTCAGACAGTTAGACCCAGTTTTCCATCTGGCTTAAGTGAGTAATCATCTCATTTCCTTTATACTATTTCTTGACATCTACAACCATTTCATACCCTGCTTCTAGAAAAAAAAAAGAAAATAATCCTCGACCTGGAGCAGTAATTCTATGCTTGTGTTGATTCTGGAGGTCACTTTCAGCAGTGGGCATCATTATAAATATATTTTTTAATAGGTCTTTGATGGAGTATAATTGCTTTATAATTGCTGTGTTAGTTTCATTACATTTTTAAACGAAAAGCAAGTGAAAAATATTAATATGCTTGTTTTCTTTTAAAACTTTTTTTTCACTTACTGGTTCCTGCACTTTATGATTTATAAATATTTACAGATATTTATACATTTGTTATTTACGTATAAGTAATAAAATCTAAAATAAAATATTTGTCAAAATCAAATAACTTAACTTTTCCTTAGTTAACACTGTTTGAGATTTTGTGCTTTGTCCATAATCATATTATCATTTCTGGTTCTTGTAAAGTCAAATAGCTTCTCGAAACTGGGACTTCACCAATAAGATTGTGTTTGGAAGAATTCAAGTGCATAGCAAAGTATTAATACTTAATCAAAATTGCCTACATTAATATTGCTAAAATTGTATTTTTAGTACTAATAGTAATAGTTTACTTTTGTGTGTGTTTTTCTCAGTCCTTTATTTTTAAACTTTCTGAGGTATTTGATCAATTCAATTTTATCTCTGGCAATGTATGCCAAAGAATTTATTGTAGATGTGCCCAAGGATTTTATACAAGAATGTTGATAGCAGCATCATTTTTAATCGTGAGCTATTGGGAGCAATATAATTACCAACAATGAGGCTTCTGTTAAAGACATCTATTTATGAACATGGAATAGAGGCAGTAACTAAAATAAAATTTTAGAATATTTAGTGACATTGGGACAAGTTAATAATTTCTTTTCAGAAAAATCAGGCTACATAGCTGTAAGAAACAATTTGGTCCACTTTTAAAATTAGTGTGCTTTTGTGTTTGAACAGAATATACAACTGAACTAACTGTAACAAACTGGAACAAATATCATTACTTTGCTGGCTGATTAAATGTGATTTTTACATTCCATTCATGTGTTTTATTGGGTTCAGTGTTATATGCCTTATGAATGTTATCAGATAAATATAAAAATATTATGAAAGTAGAAAATTACATTAAGTAACTGGACTGGAATTTGAGGAGTGAGGATATTAGGAAAATATTAATAAGCGTATGTGTCTAATCAGAAAGGCATCTTATGAGAGAAAGTACTGAAAATGTGACTTAGAGAGAAAACAGTTGAAAGGACAATTACTGTATAGTACCTTAGAAAGAACAACAAAGAGAGAAGTAAGTAGATTTTATATATATAGTGTATGATAATTGCTATGACCTTCACTGGTCACCTAAGATGTGACCAGAAGGAAGTAAAGGGATTTGGAGTTGGGTGAGTGATGGACAGGAATAAAGGGAAAGTGATAGGGTGAAGAGGTGACCGAGGGAGAAAGTTATGGTTAGGATGACATAGAGATGTTCTAGACATGGGCACAAAACAGTCCACAGTCAGATGGCTTCTAAAAATACATAAAAATGAAGTATTCGCCTCCTATAGTGAACCCTTTACATATCATGGGTAATTATGCTGCAGAATAGAAAGAAACTTTTGCATATGGATATACCCAAGACATGTCCCGGTTTTTCGGAGTATTTATAGACAAAATGTTATAGTGCAAGAGACGTGTGCTAAGCATTACTGTGCAATTGCTTGAGGTCTATGAAGGTAGTAAAGTGAGGAAGCGATTTGCACCTGTAAAAGGATCAGGTCAAAAATCAATTGTCCTTCGACAGATGAATGGATAAGAAGACGTGGTACATATATACAATGGAATATTACTCAGCCACAGAAAGGAACGAAATAGTGCCATTTGCAGATATATGGATGGACCTAGGGACTGTCATACAGAGTGAAGTAAGTCAGAAAGAGAAAAACAAATATCATATATTAATGCATATATGTGGAATCTAGAAAAATGGTATAGATGATCTTACTTGCAAAGCAGAAACAGAGACACAGACATAGCAAACAAATGTATGGATACCAGGGGGGAATGGAAGGGTGGTGGGATGAAATGGAGGATTGGGATTGACATATATACACTACTGATACTATGTATAAAATAGACAACAAATGAGAATCTACTGTATAGCACAGGGAACTCTACTCAATGCTCTGTGGTGACCTAAATGGGAAGGAAATCCAGAAAAGAGAGGATATGTGTATATGTATAGCTGATTCACTTTTCTGTACAGTAGAAACTAACACAACATTGTAAAGCAACTATACTCTAATAAAAATTTTAAGAAATATATCAGTTGTGTGTTCTCTGCTCCCTCTCTATCAACACTCATCAGGCTGGATTTTATAACACATTCCTTTGTTGGTTCTCCCTCCAGGAACAAAACTATGAACTTCTTGGTCTTTATATTCCTAAACCCTAGCAAGGTGCTCAATATAAAATTTAATGAGTAAATGGATGGATGGAATATACATAAACAAAAATCCTTACAGGATAGCAAAATTGCAAAGCTATATCTATGAGAAGAAATTATAGGTAAAATGTAATTCCATCACATTGTGGATTTTAGAGAAGAAAGACACCATGGAAAAAAGAAGAAAGGTCTATGAACAGTCACCAAAAAATAACTGAGTAGAAAAAAATTCTCTTCAGGAAAGTTTACTTAACTAATCTGTCAAATCTATTTTTATTTAATGATAGTGGAAAATCAAATGACTACATATATTGATAGGTAATAATCATGCATTTTGACGTAATGGATCATTTATGGCTAAACGTATTTTAATTTGAAATTTTTACCCATCAACCTTAAAGTCAAGTTATATCTATAAGTGCCTACGTTGCCTTAAAATTAAGATTTAATAACTAAGTATCCTTATGTGAGAATACTCACTACTATTTCAATGATTTTAAAATGTAGATACTGCCTATCACTTGCATTAATTAGATTTATGTGATTTTCACAAAATCTGTTCATTTCACAGACCTAACACAAAATTATGGGACTTTTTGTAGTCTTGATTTGTTTGAGAAATAACAGAGATAAATAAACTTAGGTGTAAAAATGATGAAATATTAAGATACACCTCAGATATATGCAAAATATTTTTCCCTAGAATGCAAGTGAAAAATAAAGAAGCTTTTCTATACGATATTTTTTTTTCTTGGCAAATTTGTTAATTCATAAATAAACATAGGCATGAATAGAAGAATATTTTAAGAAATGATTTCATATTTCACTGTTTCAGTTTCATAAATTAAGCAACCCACCTCCTTTCACTAAAGTATGTTGGCACCATAAGCTTTGGAAAATATTGATTTGCTCCCGACTGTACCTAAAGACATAATTTATGAATAAAGAAATGAGATTAAATCATCAAAATCTTACAAACTATATGAGTTCTCACTTTTAAAAATTTAATAAGAAAGTTAAAGAAATAGATTTTCTTTAATTATTCATTTAATGGTTCTTGGCATTGAAAAATATGAGACTTTCCACATTTGACATATCCTCCATGTAATTTTAAATATATTTGTAAAACTTCTAATAATTGAATCGTGTCATTTCCTTGCTTGAGCATCTCATATACCTATGATAGTTCCTCATTACTTCAAGAAAAAAACCTAAACACCTCAACATTGCACACAATGCCCTCCACAGTCTGCTGTGTTCCACTCCTCCAAGCTCATCTCTTGAAGTCCTGTCCATTGACTCTGATTTACCGGCCATAGCTGGGCTCTGAACACATGCTACTTTCACACCTCTATTTCTGACTATGCTAGCTTGTTTCCAGGGATACAATTTAAAGACAATGCAAAGAAGTTTATTTGCACCATTTTTTTAGATTCCACATATAAGTGATATCAATGAATTTATTTACAAAACAGTCACAGATGTAGAAAACAAACTTATGGTTACCAAGGGGGAAGGAAGGAGGATAAATGGTAGATCAGGATTGACATATACACACTACTATATATAAAATAGATAACTAATAAGGACCTACTGTATAGCACAGGGAACTCTACTCAATAGTCTGTAATGGCCTATATGGGAAAAGAATCTAAAAAAGAGTGGATACATGTATGTACAACTGATTCCCTTTGCTGTACAGCAGAAACTAACACAACAATGTAAATCAACTATACTCCAATAAAAATGAATTTAAGAAAAATCTCTATCTTCAGACTAAAAAAATAAAATAAACAATGTAAGTAACATCTTCTTGAAGTCCCTGCTCTTCAATCATAACTGAATACTGATCTTATCTCTTCCATAACACTAACTATATGTTTCTCTTTCCTTACCCATCACAGTCATCTATATTAATGTCTGTATACATATGATTATGTTTCAACATATTTACATATTTCAAGACCTAGAAATGCCTTCCACATTGCAATAGGTACTCAGCAACTGATTATAAGTGGATCAAATCATAAGAGGAAGAGAAGACCGAACTTATTTAGGAGACCAAGGCCTAATTCTGGATTTTTTTTACTAATAAGTACATTTCATCATGACACAACCAAAACAGTGATGCGGGATGATACAAATCTGAGCATGTATTCAGACTGAAATTGGCTCCATCACTTATGAGTATCTTATTTAATCTTGCTTATGTCTAGCTTGAGGTTAATTGTGTAGATGAACAATGAATGGACCTGCATGAAGTACTTAGAAAATAATAGAACACAATAAATACAAAGATTATTTCATATATTTTCACTCTTACATTAAAAAAAATGCTTAACTCTTTTATGACTCAGTTCATTCATCTTGAAGGAGGATTTTGAAATGGTTTCTAAATTTCTACTTATCTCTGATATTCTAATCCAATAATGACTTCACAGCGTTCAGTAGCATTAGTCTGTGTACATGTGAAACTCCTCTTATGGATCTGGAACCATGTCATATACAAACACATGAAGTAATCATATTTAATGCATGCCATAGTTTTTCAACTTGATTTGCTGAAGGCTTGTAATGTCTAGTATCCTCTGCTTCCTTTTTTGTAAGCAAATTTGCAGCAAAAGTTTCTTCCCTGCCTAATCTACAAAGTTGCTGAGGGATCAAATGACAACACATATGTGAACATCCTTAAAATAGAGGAAGGTGTGAAATAAGTATGGAGTATTTTTGTATCTTACATTTATAGTTTGAACATTATTTTTATTATCTAGATACTTACAAAACTCCTGATCAGTGGCTATCTATTTACACCACATCCATTCATAGGTAAGGAATCTGAGGTTCAGAGTGCAAGCGGCTTGCCCCAGGTCTCCTAGCCAAGGAGTGGAATTCTGATTCAAACCCAGATTTTCTCACTCCTGATCCAGTTCCCTTTTCCCTACACTAAAATGTTTTCAATAATTATCTTTACTATGAGGCTGTAGGAAATAAAGCAACATATCTATAGAGTCTTCCAATCTATGAATAAATTAGCTGTAACTGAAATACCAAGAAGACATTATCAATTCAGACATCAGCAAGGTAAAGCATTAATAACAAGATGGTGTATAGATAAATTTACATCTCAATTTTATAGTGTAGAACTGCTTTATTATTGCTACCTAAATTCATTTTTCATGATGCCTGCTGAGCCAACATAGGTTAAAAGTCACATGAAAGAAATTATCCCTACAATAATTTCCCTCCTCTGGACTTTACAGTTTCAGCAGTCATATTACCAGCACATCACATTTGCCTAACGAGAGTATCACAGACCTTACTGTGAAAACTAGAACATTTTTGAAAGTAAAAAAGGGCTCCATGTATAACTGCTTCAAGACATAAGGTCACTCTATGCCTAACCAACCACTCTCTTTACTTATTATAACTTTTAATAAAAGAATGGGAGAATAAGATAGAAGTAAGGTTGAAATATAGAGATTATCAGAGAAAATCAAAATATTAAATTTGAATGTAGGTCTTGAACCTAATGATGTTTTTTTTGGTTGTTGTTTTTTTTATGCGGTACACGGGCCTCTCACTGTTGTGGCCTCTCCCGTTGCGGAGCACAGGCTCCGGACGTGCAGGCTCAGCAGCCATGGCTCACGGGCCCAGCCGCTCCATGGCATGTGGGATCTTCCCAGACCGGGGCACGAACCCGTGTCCCCTGCATCGGCAGGCGGACTCTCAACCACTGCGCCACCAGGGAAGCCCTAATGATGTTATTAATGAACCTTTGGCACATATAATTAGAATAAAGGAAAAATACTTTTAAGTGTTTATTTGCTCATGAATTTAAGCCATTCACACTTTCACTTGATCAAAAATAGCATTTTACCATCAAGAACCTTCTTTCAAAAGGTATACATTTCCAAGTAGAAGATGGATAATTTCTGGAGATCTAATATAGTGAATATAGTTAACAAATATTATATATTAAAAATTGCTAAGAAAGTAGATCTTAAGTATTCTCACCACAAAAAAGAAATGGAGTTATGTGACTTGATGGTGTTAGCTAACTGTATAGTGGTAGTCGTATACAGTATATGGGTATCAAATCAAGACATTGCACACCTTAAACCTATACAAAGTCATATGTCAATCATATCTCAATAAAGCTGGAAATTTAAAAAAAAGAACCTTATTTAACTCCTTCATCAGCAACTACTCCTTGCATTTACCGTGCTTTGTACCAAAATTCCTTCTATGAATCACTGGTTCTCATGATCTTTTCAACTCTTTTTACTATTGCTTCTTAGACTCATTCCAGTTGGCCTCTTTCCTCATTGAATGAATGCATGATAATGCTTCTGCCAACGTCTTCATTTAACTTTCTGGGATCAGGACCTCTCTGTGTTATGCAACAGATTACTCTTTTTTTTTTGGCCATACCACACAACATGCGGGATCTTAGTTCTTCCACCAGGGATCAAACCTGCTCTCTCTGCAGTGGAAGCGCAGTCTTAACCACTGGACCTCCAGGGAAGTCCCAGATTACTCAGCATTTATACTAATGAGGGTGCCATTGTAAATTCTCATTGAGGTTAATAAAAGTTTATTCCTTATCTCTATTTTAAAAACATATACATGGACTAACACCCCTTGAAATAAAATAAATATTCTTAAATCCATGCTGATATAAATAAACTGAGTAAATAAATAAATGGAAAAATAAAGAAACCACTTTCCTCATGGAAGCATTTCAATCAATACATGCAGTAGGAAAAAGAACCTAGAAAATCACCAGACATAGAGAATGGACTTGAGGACACGGGGAGAGGGAAGGGTAAGCTGGGATGAAGTGAGAGAGTGGCATGGTCATATATCCACTCCCAAATGTAAAATAGATAGCTAGTGGGAAGCAGCCGCATAGCACAGGGAGAGCAGCTCTGTGCTTTGTGATCACCTAGAGAGGTGGGATAGGGAGGGTGGGAGGGAGACGCAAGAGGGAGGGGATATGGGGATATATGTATATGTATAGTTGATTCACTTTGTTATACAGCAGAAACTAACACACCATTGTAAAGCAATTATACTCCAATAAAGATGTTGAAAAAGAAAAAAAAATCTCAGTAATTCTAGCTACAGGAAAGATTCACTAATGCATGCTAAAATTAGTGGGAAAAAGAAAGGTGTCTGTCAATCTATCTATCATCTATCTATCTATCTATCTATCTATCTATCTATCTATCTATCCTAGTGTCCTAGTATAGGAGCCCAGCAACTTTAGCAGGAGAGCTGTAGCTAAGCAAGCACTAGCCAGAGCTTCTCCTGGGTGCACTGGAAGCCATCTCCTGAGGTGGGAGCACTGGAGCCAGAATCCAGCACAGGTCACAGCTTTTCCCTGGGCACATCAGAAGCTGCCATCTTGAAGGGGTGGCTGGTTCCAGAGGCGATAGTCAGAGCCCAGCATGGGCTGGGGCTTCTCTGAGGGCACACATGGGGTCCCTGGGTCGGCAGGGATGTTGGAGCTGGACTTGTTTGTGGGATGGGAGGCATGGAGGGCAACCTTGGCAGGCTGGCTAGAGTCCCCATCGCTCTTCAATCCTCTGCCCCTGTGCAGGGTCTTGGAGAGAGTAAGAGTACACACTTTTAGTGCTGAGTGTCAGTTTGCTAGAGCCCTCTGGCTTTCCTGGTTGTAGTCCCCATTTTTTTTCAAAACCAGTGAAGGGGGCTTGTCTTCCCAGTGTTGGTCTCCAGAGTGGGGTGCCCGCTGTGGGGCTCGAGCCCCTTGCTCCTTAGGGAGGACCTCTGAGTTTGTGACACACCCCTCCTCTTTTGGGTTGCCTGCTGGGGGTGTGGGTCCTAACTAGGTCCCTTCTCTTGCCCTCCTACCTGTCCCGATGTTTTTTGTTTTGTTTTGTTCATTTTGTTCTTATCCTTACTTGTAAAAGAGCTATTGTGCTAGTCTTCACGTTGTTCTCAGAGAGAGTTGTTCTATGTGTAGCTGTAGTTTAGGTGTGTTTGTGGGAGAAGTTGAGTTGGGGGTCTTCCTATTCCGCCATCTCCATCTCGCTGCCTATAGTGTAACTTTAAAATCTCTTTCTCATTATTTACTCTTCACATGTGGGTGAACAGAATAGTTATCCCCTCTTATTAATTACACTAAAGATAGTTCAGTCACAAAATATGATTGAGCATTTGGAAATATAACACTTTAGAAAACATATTAATAAGTTACTTAAGTTTTTTAAGCATATCTAACTTGCTGGATCAGTTAGTTAATGCTAATACTTCAAGCTTCTCTTTGATATTTATTATTGATCTCAGTTAATATTTTGAATGTCCTTCCATTTCTTAGCTGTGGAATACTAGGAACTATACCTTCTATTAAGCCTTGAAGTTCGTAAGTTAAATTTCTTTAAATTTCAAAGATTTCAAAGGTATTTGCAGAGATAAAAATCCCACTTGTGGAAGAACAGTGTGTCATTTCATTCAGTAATTCAATAAATAATTAGTACCTACCATGTGCCAGATATAATATTCTAAGATTATCTGTTATTTTACTGAGCATATTATAGGTATAATACATGCTCAGTTGGAACAGGTCAAAAATATTTACCTTTGATGCTGTAATACAGCTTTCAATATAGCTTGTGCTATTGTTATTTTTCTAGAAGTATTGTCTTCTTTTCTCCAAAGAGAAGATTATAGATGTTCTGTAAACTTTTAACCTCATCTGTTGTAAAAATTTGAAGACAAACAATAATATATGAAACAACTGAAGCCACATATGTCATCATTATTGATTTTTATCTTAAAATGTGCAAAGGACTTTGGATATTCTATTGATTCATTGTCTGGCTTTGTTTCAATTTTAAAATTAAAATTGATTTTTAGGTCTTTGATTTGTTTGGGGTCAAAGTGTTAAAATGTGTATTCTGTAAGGAGAAAGAGATGTACATACAAAGAAGAGAGTGTTTATGAAGGTCAACCTTTTCCAGGATAATTCCAGAATAATGCTTTTACCATTCTGAACATTATCAGGAGGATTCTAGAGCTGGAAATTGTGTTATTAAGTATACAGCAATCATCTGTTAAATTGGGAGAGTCTTCATTTCACATCAGGAACCACATGGTTACTATAACCATTATTTATGTTTTTATGATTGTACGTATTTATTTTGAGGGATGCTTGAGGAGCAAGTACCAGAATCACTCCAAGAATTTAAGATGTATTTGCCAAGTCAACATTCTTTAGGATATTACTTCCCAGGAAGCTGGGAGAGAAGAAGCACTTTCTTTTTTGAGACTGTGTAACCACCAAATATGGGCCAGGAATGCACATGAGAATCAGGTTAGTGCTAGACATAATTCCTTACATGTGATTCCTTTATTCCATTCCCAACGCTCAACCTAAAATCAGGCACTTTCAGAAAGTCCCGTAAAAATCATTGAGTTTTCCAGGTCTGGAGCTGGCCCAAAAAACATAAATATGACCACAGGTCACATCCGTAGTCATATATCAGGATCCTCTGAATTCCTGGGAGAATACTGTTTAAAGGATACAGTCAAGGGGAAAATTAGTGGCATAATCAGTGGCGAATTGACATATTCTCAAAAATCATTGCAAAACTTTCTTGGATATGAATAGTTTAATTATTTATATATTACGCTTTCAGAGAAATGTTGAAAACGTTAAAGTGATTATAATAAGTATATGCATGGGAAAGGTGTAATCTATAGCATGGAGCCAATATACAAGGTAATCTTAGCAATCAGTGTAATCCTGAAGTTGAGGGAGATTATTTATTCGACATGCACTCACTCAATTTTGGCACCTTTGTTTCCCATAGGGGTTAAATAGGTAGAATTCATTCTCTCAGGCAGGAACCTCAGGCTATAGCTCCTGTGCTAGGGAGGCCCAAGGAATTCATACCATTACAATGCACCCGGAAGAAAGCAGTGAGTCATTAAGAGATCCAATTCATAGAATGTATAAAGTGGCCATACAGAACAGTATTAACAGAAACAAGAATATGAGTTTATGATAAGTTCCATAAGCTCTTTATCACAGAACCCATTACAGGAATAAGCGGAGAGAAATCAATGTTATTAGTAAAGCTATCCTTTGTAATATCACAGCTAATAAAATAACAAAAAATGTACCATGCAATCAAAGGCAAATTGATTTTCTTTTAACGTTGAGTATGTATGTCTATATTTCTCATGTGTACTCTTTCCAAGTGGTAGTGAAGATAATAAACTTCTTTCACAAATATCTTTAGTGGAAATATGCAACATAATTTCAACGTCAAGAAATTGGCTCTTGATTACTTGAAAACTCAAACAGAAAGTGCTCTTTTGAGTATAGCTGTGTGGTTTTTTAATTAAATTAGTTTAATGGAATTTTGAGTATCTTAGAACAATAATGTTTGTACCTAGAATTGTTAATATATGACACTCCATGGACTTAAAATGTAATAAAAAGAATTTCAGAATTATGTTCTCAGGAGAAAAACATTCAGTAAAATGTTTTTGAGCATTTCTAGATCTAAAAAGAAGAGATGGGGGAGTAAGGGATTTAACATTTTGGAGCCAGTCAGGTGGGATTAGGACCCACCCCATTAGCCTCATTTTAAATTAATTTTCTTTTTTAAAGGCCCCATCACCAAATACAGTCATATGCTGAGGTAGCAGGGTTAGGGTTTTGACATATGAATTCGGGGGGACACAGTTCAGTCCATGACAACTTGCAGAAAGGAATGACCAAGCCCATGAAAGAAATAAGTCAGAGACTGTCAAAAGGCTTTTGGTGTGTCTCAGAATAAACACTTTTTTTGCTCATGACTGAATTAACTATCAACCCATCCAAGAAACAACTCCTCTTGGAAAATGAGGTTTGGAAATTGTGAAAAACAACATCTTGCAAAAATAAAAATCGTCATGTCCTTATTGACTCAACCAAATGGAAATATCTCATAGTCTGGCAAAACAAGCTTTACTTTAAATCGAAATAAAAAGTCAGAACCACATTATGTATTTAAAACTTTGAAAAAAATGTCATCATCATAGTGTCCTGTCATCATATACAAATCCAATGAAAACCCTCAGAACCATATAAAGATGAGTATATTCCTCCTGTAATCTTACTTGTGAAAGGGACTCTCCAGCTTGTGAAACACACTCACTTTCCCTGAATCTGGCAACATCCCCAATAAATTATGCAGTTCCATATGGTCTGGAAATAGCTCCTATTACTTTCCTTATCTTTCCAAAATGAGGCCTATTTGGATAAATAATGGACATTATGAGCAATTTAATTTGTTCTTGTCTGTATATGTATATATATTAGCTGTAGTTGGTTTCTTCTTTCCTATTATTTCATCAGACACAGTAAGTCAAGAAGGTATTCATCTATTCCTAAACACTAAATCATAATTCTTTGTAAAAGCAAAAGAACTACTGCCTTGCCAAGAATACAAAAACTGTAATTTGAGTAAATGCTAGCTTCCATAATGGGTTTTGGATAAATAGATCATTTATTACAAATACAGAAATGAATGTTAACATCCAAATGCCAGTATGCCTCTAGATTGAGAAGGCTGTTTTCAAATGGAGAAGCTGGCTTAGTTAGGCTTATCCAGAAAGCTCCCACCACACGCTGATTAAATATATCCTTGAGAGAGTGCATGTTTTGTTCTGAGTTGTGGCCTACTCAGCCGTGAGTCTGATTACCAAAATTCAGCTTCTATCTGAAATAAACTAGAGTCACTAAGAGATTCTATCGGACTGGGAACACAGTCTTTAAGAATTCTCATCAGCAATTCGGTTTTAGTCTCTAATTGCCTCTATCCTAACCCTAATCCTAGTCAACAACAACTTCATGCTTCATTCTCCTGCCATGCAGAAACTAACAGCTCTCACTGAGATGTAAATCAGATAAGCCATTTCTATGCCACTTGTAGAAGTTTCTTTTTATTATCCTTTTACTTATTTTCATTTGTTTGTCACCTCATCTACTTTTTAACATCTTTTCCTTTTAAAACTTGAGAACAAAAAATTGAAGAGTTTAAGAAAAGAGTGATGCATACAATCTGTGCCCTACATAGAGTCAAAATGTTCCCTTCCTTGCCCCCGAAAGAGCTCTTAGTGAATTCTGAGAACACAGTATTACTTGACATAAGAATCCTCTTTCTCATTCAAAATGAATGCCTTGAAACAAACTCAACCCAGTGACAATTTGACGACATTGCTTTAAAACCACAAAACTGCAAGTCAGGGAACCACAAGCCAGATTTCCTCTGGGAGGCATAATGATATCAGTAGTAGAAAGTTCCAAGAAAAGGGCTAGGAAAACGCAGCATCAAGGATTCTTTTCAGCAATTAAACATGATGGGGGGGGAATTATTGTCTTGTACATTATCCAGAGTAACATTTTTCCTGCCACACTCTATTCTTGTACTTATTTTTTTATTAAATTGCATACAGAAAACAGTACATGTTGTAATTATGCATCTGGAATGCTCACAAAGGGATCTCACCTGTATAGTATAACCACCTCCAGTAGATCAAGAACACGTCCAACGCTCAGATATTCCTCTTGTGCCCTCTTCCAGTCACTACCCCTCCTCCTGACATTTACCAGCAGAGTAGTTTTGTTTGGTTTTGTTCTTTATGTACATCAAATCATACAGTGTGCTCTGTGTCTGGTTTCATTCACCCTGGTGTGGACAGTTGTCCATTGTGCATTCACATTGTCATCTAGAATATCACGGTGTGAATAAACCTCTATACTGATCATGGGCATTTGGGTAGGTCCCAGTTTGTTGCTGTCACAAATACTGTCATTGTAAACATTCTGTCTAGTGTGTGCTTTTGGTTCACATATGTATGCATTTTTGTGGGTTTACATCTACGAGTAGAATTGCTGGAATATAAGCTATGCTTTGCAACATTACCAGAATTTTCCAAAGTGGTTCGAAGGGGTTGTTACCAATTAATACTTCTGCCAGCAGTGCCAGACCTTTCAGTTTGCCCAGTCTCGCGAACATTTTGTATAACTCTTTATTTTATAACGTTTAGCTTTGTTTACTGTTGCTTCCTCTTTTAAGTCATTTGGTAGTGCATGGTATTATTGTATTATAAGTCTAATTTACTTTTCCTTGATGAATAAGGATCTACTTTGACAATTACCTCCCTGTTTTCCCCTCCCCCCCCAGCCTCTGACAACCATCAATCCACTCCCTGCTTCTGTGAGTTTGACTACTTTAGATTCCTCATATAAGGAGTATCATATAGTGTTTGTCTTTCTGTATTTGGCTTATTTCGCTTAGTATAATGTTCTCCAAATCCATCCATGTTGTTGCAAATGGCAGGACTTCCTTCATTTTTGAAGGCTGATTATTCTATTATATACATGTATATAACGCAAGCTGAGGAATATGTTTATGACATAGTGGTGGTGACGGTTTCACAGATGTATACTGATCTCCAAACTCGTCAAAGTGTACACATTAAATATGTAAAGCTTTTTGTATGCCAATCATGGCTCAATAAAAATGTACAAAAATCCAAAGAATCTATTGATACTTTCATATATTTATTGATCATGTGTTTACATTTTTGGCAACATGTCTGCTGAAGTCTTTTGATATTTTTCTGTTAGGTTGTCTGCCTTTTTCTTATCGATTTGTATTTGAATTTTTTTAATATTCTAGATATATGCATTTGTTGAAGGAACACACTGGAAATATTTTCCCTCACTGTGGGTTGCTTTTTCAGGAGTGATTTTGAGCTCCTACTGAAGAAATTTTTGCCAACTTTGGGACTGAAAGATGTTTCACATTTTTATGTTTTTAGGTTACCTTTCACATGAATATCTTTATGCCATCTGGAAATAATTTTGTGTGTGTGATTGAGGTATATCTGATTGACTCAATATCATTTATATTAAAGATCATATTATGTCCACTGTATTGAAGTGTTATCGTAGATAAGCCCAGGCAAATATTTATAAATATTATATATATACAGGTTTGGTTCTGACCTCTATTCTAGTCCATAGACCATTTTTTCTATTCATGTTACAATACCACATTATCTTAATTATTATAGATTTATAATAATTTTTAGTATCTGGAAATGTACATACTACAGCTTTTTTGTTCTCTTCAAGATTTCTATGGCTATTCCTAACCCCTTGCATTTACACTTGAGTTTTAGATTTGATCTTCATTATAATACTTTATTTTTAAATACAGATTTTATTTTGATTTATTTTGAAGCCACTTATTACTCAATTCAATAAATTATGTAGCTACTTAATAATGTTATTTCTATAAGCTCCAAAAATTAAATTTGTCTTTCCTTACTATTTTTATAATATATATAATGTACATATATGTTTTATATAGGATATATATATTATATATATTATTTCTTTAAATGGCTAATTCTTATTATTGCAGGATATCATGTTTTTGAAAAGCTAAAACCAAAACTTCGTATGTGGGGTTATTCTACCTCCACAGCAAAAAGAATACAATGAAAACCCCACATACTTAATGGTAAAAATATGAAAGCTTTCCCACTAAGATCGAAATAAGACAAGGATGTCCACTCTCAACACTGCAATTCAGCATTGCACTGGAAGTTCTAGTCAGGGAAATCAAGCTAAAAAAGAAGTAGGAATCATTCAGATTGAGAAAAAAATAAGTAAAATTATCAGTATTAGCACAGGATATATAACCTTGTATAAAGATAATCCTAAGGAATCCATTAAAAACTATTATACCTTAATAGTTGAGTTCAGGAAGTTTTCAGAATGTAAGATTAACATTTTAAAAAACCAATTGTATTTCTATACACTGCATATAAACTATCTGAAAACAAAACTAAGAAAATCATCTCATTTATTATAACACTATAAAGAATAAAATGCATGGGAATAAATTTAACAAAAAAAGTGCAAGTCTTGTCTATTAGAAACTGCAAGATATTATTGAAAGATATTAAATAAAATCTCAATATATAGAAAGGTATTTAATGTACATGGATAGGAAGACTTAATATTGTCAAGATGACAATGCTCCCGAAATTGATCTATAGATTAAACACAATCCCTTTCAAAATCCCAGTTTGTTCTTTTGCAGAAATTTACTTGTTAATCCTAAAATTTATATGAAATTACTAGGGACTCTGAATAGCAAAATAATTCTTAAAGAAAAAGAACAAATTTTCAGGTTTTAGATTTCTTGATTTTAAACTGAATATAAACCTGCAATAATCAAAACTATATGGTATTGGTATAATGCTAAGCATATAGATCAGTGAAGAAGAATTGAGAGTCTTGTAATAAAACATTGTGTCTATGGTCAATTGATTTTGACAAGGGTACTAGGAAAATCCAATTAAGAAAGAATAAACTTTTCCAAAAATGGTGCCAGACAACTGGATATTCACATGCAAAAGAATGAAGTTTGATCTCTAAGTTATGTAACAAACAAATTTGACTCAAAATTCATTTAAAAGATCTAAATGTGTGAATTAAAACTCAAGTACTCTTAGAAGAAAACATGGAAGCAAATATTCTTGACGTTGGTTAGGCAATGCTTTCTTAGGATGCCAAAGGCACAAACAACTAAAGATAAAATAAAAATGTGAACTTCATCAAAACTAAAAACTTCTGTATTAGAAATTAAAACATCAAGAAAGTGACAATACACGAATTAGAATGGAAAACATTTCCAAATCATATATCTGATAAGGGACTTGTATCCAGAATATATAAAAAATTTTGGAGCTCAGTAAAAGAAAGGAAAGAGAGGAAGGAACGGAAGGAAGGAAGGAAGGAAAGGAAGGAAGGAAGGAAGGGAGGGAGGGAGGGAGGGAGGGAGGGAGGAAGGAAGGAAGGAAGGAAGGAAGGAAGGAAGGAAGGAAGGAAGGGAGGAAGGGAGGAAGGGAGGAAAGCACAAAATAACCCAATTTAACTAAGGTAAACAATTTCCCTGGGTATTTCTCCAAAGAAGATAATACAAATGACTGTCAGACACGTGAAAATATGCTCAACATCATTAGGTATTACAGAAATGTAAATCAAAACCACAATAAGATCTCACTTCACATACAATAGGATGACTACAAAAAAAAGGTGCGGGTTTCCCTGGTGGTCCAGTGGTTAAGAATCTACCTTCCAATGCTGGGGATGTAGGTTCAATCCCTGGTTGGGGAACTAAGATCCCACATGCCTCGGGGCAACTAAGCCTGTGTGCCGCAGCTACAGAGCCCACGTGCGCCACAACCAGAGAGAAGCCCGTGCGCCACAACTAAGACCCGTTGCAGCCAAAAATAAGTAAATAAATAAATAAATATTTTTTTAAAAAAGATGGACTATGACAAGTGTTGACTAAGATGTGGAGAAATTAGAAACGTTATATAATGCTGTCAAGAACATAAAATTCTGAAACTACTTTGGAAAACATCTAGCAGTTCCTCAAAATGGCAAACATAGTTGCCATATAACCCAGCAATTCCATCCCTTGGTATCTATCAATAAAAATATATGCCCACACAAAAACTTATACAAGGATATCCATAGCGACATTATTCAAAACAGCCGCAAAGTGGAAAGAACTTTAATATCCATTAACTAACGAATGGATAGACAGAGTAGCCATATCATAGAATATTATTTAATAATAAAAAAGAATGAAGTATAGGTGCATGCTACAACATGGATGAACCTCAAGAATATCTTGCAAAGTGAGATAAGGCAATCTCGAAGATCATATATTGTGTGATCCCTTTTTATAAAATGTCCCTATATGCTAATAAAGAATGACAAATTAGCAGTTTTGGGGATCAGGGTGGGCAGTGTGGAGTAATTGTTAATGTCTACAGTGTTTCTTTTGTAGTGAGAAAAATATTCTAAAATTAGAGTGTGATAATAGTTGCACACCTCTGGGAATACACTAAAAACATTGCACTTTACATTTTAAATAGGTAAGTTTTACATGTGAATTATACCTTACTGAAGCTAATAAAAATATATGAGGTGAAAAGTGATCAAATAAATGAAGTAAACAAATTTACAGTTATTAAAGATTTTAAGACTCAGTAATTGATAGAATATGCAAATGATAAACAATTTAAAATATAAGTCTTAAAATACTCTTAACCAATTTGGCCTAATTGACATTTATAGAAGAAGCTACCAGAACACATTAGATTTACACATTTTTTTCAAGCTAATGAAGAGCATATGTCCTAAGATAAACTGTATTCTAGGATATAAAATAAGTTTGAATATACAGATCTTCTTCAAATTAAGATGGGGTTAAGTCCTGATAAATCCACGGTATGTAAACAATGTATTTAATATAACTAATCTACTCAACATCATGGCTTAGCCTAACTAACTTAAATGTGCTCACAACAATTACATGAGCCCATAGGGGGGCAAAATCATCTAACACAAAGCCAATTTTATAATAAACTGTTGAATATCTTATGTAATTTATTGACTATTATACTATATATATATATATATATAAAGTGAAAAACATATATAGCATATATAAGTGAAAAACAGAATGGCTGTATGGACCAGAATATAGTTGTTACCGTATATCACTAGCCCAGGAAAAGATCAAATTCGGAATTCAAAGTACAGTTCTACTGAGTGCATATGGCTTTTGTACTATTGTAAAGTGGAAAAAATCCTAAGTCAAACAAACCATCATAAGTCAGGGACCTCCTTTATTTAAAAGTATGCACGTCATATTTAATTAGTTTTATTTATGTTGAATTTCATCAAAATTAAGAACTGCTTTTTTGAAAGACAGTCTTAAGAAACTGAAGAGACTAGTTATTTACTAGGATAAAATATTTACAATTTATACACACACAGTATATAAAAAACTCACAAGCCCAATCATTAAACAAGAAATCCAATTAAACATGGAAGAAGGATTGAACACATATTTAACCCGAGTAGATAAGCATATGAAAAGATGCTCAATATCATTATTCTTTAGTTGTTTGCAAATATATTAAACGTACAATGAGATATCCACCTATTAGAATGTCTTGAAATTTAAAAGTCTGACCATCTTAAGTTTTTGCCATGCTGTTGAGTAACTAGAACATTCATACAATGCTGATGGGAATATAAAAATGGTACACTAAGGAATACAGTTTGGTAGTTTTAACATTTTTTTAATAAGTTTAGCATCCTCCTGACATTTGATGCAAGGATTTCATTTCCAGCATATCCAGCATTTTGTTGTCCACGATAAATGACAACTTACATCGATATAAAGACTTGTTTACGAATGCTCCTAGATGTTTTAGTATCATCCCTAACATCCATTATTAGGTGAATTGAAAAACTCATAGTATGGTGGAGTACTACTCAGCAATAAAAAGGTCACTGTTGATACACACAACATGGGCAAGTCTCAAAACAATTATGCTGAGGGAAAGAAGCCAAAAAGAAGAATGCATACTGGTGGTTTCATTTCAATAAAAGTTTAGAAAATACAAGCTACCTAGAGTGAAAGAATGCAAATCACTGCATTGCCTGAGGATGGCCAGGAGGCAGGGGCAACTGTGGGAAGGAGAATCACAAAGGGGCATGAGAAAGCTAGGAGGAGTGATGAATATGCTCATTAAAAAAAAAACGGATACATATACTTGCAGATTTCTGTTATTTCCTGTTAATGTGTATTAATATGTTCATAGTAAATTAGCAAGCTACTGTCTAGGAGGCACACACTAATTACTCCATTTTACAGCCAAACATATGGCATAGCTAATGTTGAGGCCATCATGTCAGTGTGAATTGATTATGATTTCAGTGGGATTGCCTCTTTGGTTTCTTTCATTTGAAACAAAAAGAAAAATTAGTATTGTACAAATATCTTAGAAAATATATGTTTAAGAAATTTTCGTCTACTATTACCAGGCAAAGGAAAACAATGATTTTAGACTGCATTTGAAAATATTTAAAAATTGGTTTTATAACCTAGTCAGTTATTAAAGCCAAATCACATTTTTTTGTATTTCTAATGAACTAGTGACATTATATTTTATGTATCTAGATACCATTGCATGCTAATTTATGATGAAGTAATAAGTTCAAATGATCAACTCAAATTTTCCTTGTATAATTCCAATTTTATCAACATTTAATTGAGGTTCAAGTTGATTAATAGAATCATCTAAGTTTGTATAGCTCATAAGAAATTATTCATAATATATGTGCTAAAAATAACATTACTTGATGCTAGATATTTAATGTATTCTGGCTGAAAGTGTAATTTACCTTAAGTAAAAGCTATCTTGGCACAGAAAGCTTTCTTACTGTGTGCTGAACTAAAGGAAATAGTTTCTGTTTCTTTTCAAATAATAAGAGAATGTGAACTTATTGCTAGCATATATTTTGATATGATAAGAGAATAAAATTCATGGGCAAAATTGAACAGTTTATTTTCTCAAATCATATCTAAAATATATTATATGTAACACTGCTCAGGCATTAAAAATGATATTTTTATGACAAATTATTCACTGTGTGTTATTCCCTCCTATACCACAATGGTATTTACCCCCTTTTCTATAATCTTTTCTTTCATATGCCCCTCGACATGCTTATACAACAAACTTCTCTTTTCATGTGTAAAAATCATAGAAAAAATAATGAAGATGCAGGACAGGTAGTTGAATAATTTTACCAAATCTTCTAATGAAATATTAAAAATCTTTCACCTAGCCCCTAGCCACCCCCCCCACACAAAAAAAAGCAAAGGAAAAAACTACAGAAACACAAATTGTACTTATTTTCAAACTGAAAAGAATCTAAAAATTGGTTGTGCTAAAGGTTTAAATTTGCAGCCTCTTTCTCTAAAACCTGTCTAGGCTATCCTTTCCGTTCTGAGCCTTTCTCTTCTTTTAGACACTTCTTTTGCTATTTACTTGCATTTTTCTTAATAATATACTTAGGTAGCAATTTCTTGATACAATTAATTATAGACAAGACCTTTTAACCACCTGTCACAGTGGCTGAGGGCTCATTTTTTCTAAATTCCCCACATCCTGCCTAAAACAACCCATTTTAAAGACATTTTTAAAATATATAAATAGCAAATATTTACATACATAACTACTTGAATATTTGCACTGCCAAGTAAAGTAATGTGTTGTTATTATTATTATGTTTCTTTTCCTAGGTTTCCTGAATTTAATCATTCATTCACGTATTTTCATCTGACTGGTATTCTGTGTCTGAGTTTAGATATTCTCCCCAAATTCTAAAATACATCCACAGATCTGTCCAACTCCTAGCTATTTTCCTACCTAGCTAAACATTCTAGAGAATCCATACACTATACACAAATTTACAATTTGCTTTGTTCTGTTAACTTTAACTTAATAACCTAGGTATAACCAAAGCATATGAGATTTAGTTCTTTCTTGTTCTTTTTCATTGATTCACATTTAAATTGTCTTTCTTTTCAAAGAGCAGTGTTGCAACGAACATCCTAGTGCACTTTTAGCCATTCGAGTATGTGTTTCTATGGGACTGATTTTAGATGTGAGATACCTGGGGTAGAGAATGTGCATAGTTAATATCTGATTGAACTGATTATATTTGAGAATCAACCACGTGCTAGTTAGTGTTAGTCACTATTCTAGGAGTACAAGGCACAGCAGAAGACGTGGGAGGCATGTTTGTTTTATGATGATACCATATTTGCTGGTGGATATTGTTATGTCTCTCCTCAAAGCTGACAAAGCGAACAATCTCACCAATAGTTGATGATGCTGTTAAATTCCATGAACCATGGCCAGAGTTACTGGCAATCTTTTAAAATTTTACTTAATTTTATAAATCTGATGGGAAAAGGGAAAATTCCATTGTTATTTTGTTTTGATTTATCTTGATCACAAAAGACGTTCAACATAATTTTATATATTTATTGGCCATTAATAGTTCTTGTTCATTTCCTGTTCATATATCATGTTGATTTTTAATATTAGTCTCATTGATTTGTAGCAGCTTAATTGTGTCTTTATGTTTTAATTAAATATTGCTGAACTGTTAATGATAATATCACCTTATATATTTTTTCCAAATACTTCACCCGAGACTATTTCCTGCTTTTTCAACTTTGTTTAGGGTATATTTTCTCTTAAGATATTTTGTTTCATTCAGTTTGGGCCTAAGAATTTTTATTAAAAAAAGACAACACTGCATTTGATTTTGTTGATGATCCAATGTTGAAAATCTCTGATCTGTGTAATTCTATGTCTGCTTTTTTACTTGGTCTACATACAAACATCTGAACTGACTCCCCCTCCCCTGAGTGGGACTGAAACTAGTGTAATTACCTCTTAGTTTTTTATAATAAACAATGTATAAATACATTTAGTTGACTAAAATTTCAGAGGAAACTCTACAGAAGATAGTTCACATTGCTTGACTCTATTAGAAAAGTTAGCCAAAGAATTTAAGAAAATGCTCCCCAATGATCTGAAATATTAACTACCGAGTTTACTTTCTTCTCAAATTGTAATAGTCCTTCGGGTGGCACAGCACACTGGTTCTTATTTTCTTGAATAATGTTAAGTATTTGTAAAGGTCATCAGTGAGGGTTTGATCAATATTGTGGCCCTTCGTTGGCATTATAATGCTGAGAGGCTAACATGTTAGTTGAAATTAAAAAAAAAAGAAAAACTAGACTTTTTATCAATGTGACAGATACACATGCCTTGAGCACTAACAAGGCATAGCTAATTACTGATACAGTTACCGAAAAGGGATTCTGACAGTCATGAAATACAAGCAAATTTGTCTTGCAAGTGACAAGTCAAACAGAGGTTACTGGGAGTCTTGGGCACTGCCAGCTCAGTGGGTGGGTTACAGAAAGTGTCTGCTCCTGCATTTTTCTTTGCTGAGGGGGAAGTAATCTACCATCATCTCAGACTGCTGGGACTCTCATGTACACTCATACTGTTTCATTAAAAGTCCCAATATTTCTTTCCACAAATGTTTCCAAAAGGATTTGAAAAATCCAACTATTAGTTTTCCTCCAAAGTTCCTGCTTAAATTCTTTGCACCTGCAGGATTTCTCTAGCAACATGCACTATTCTGTCTAAATTACATACATTTATATCACCCTTTAGTTGCTTTAGTCGTGCACATTGCTTATAGATGAAACTATGAAAGTTAACATATATAAGGCATAGTAAGTCTCACAGTATTTGACCATTGCCAAGTTTCCTCATTATATCTCAAATCCAGAAAATTATAAGTCCTATGCAAAAAACTGAGAGTGATTTTACTATAAGCAAATGACTATACACTATATTTGTGTGTGTTTCAATAAGAAATGTTTTCCTAGAAAGTGAGGCCTATATTCAGAGGCACTAATTTTACACTGCTGATTTAGTTTCTTCAATGCTAAAATAAAATGAAATAAAATAAAATATAAATAAAATAAAATAACATCTTAGTTATGCATTAAGTTTCCCAATCTCCCCACTTCCACAGTGCTACTGTAACATTCACTACCACTAATCATTTAATAAGAACTCATTATTCTTATAATGAGTTAGTATGAAAGGATATATATGATATTAGTAGGCTAATACTCCAACCTTACTATGAAACTAAGGCCATGTATAAATTATAATCCAAAGCAGACACAGTGACAGTAAGATGTGTATATTTCATTCCAACCTGCATCATACTAATTGCCAAATGAGTTTTTCACCTCTTTGTGAAGGTTTATTTTTTATAAATAGGAGGATACTATTATGGAAAACTATACTCTGTATGCCTACCATGCGCTATGGCTTGCCTGGAATACAATGATACAAAATGCCCATTGTAGTATAAAGAAAGACTAAAAACTTCTGTTTTACATATAGAAGAAAATTGTCCACTTTTATAACAGAATAGAAAGCATACTTTTTCAAGCCTGAGGGAGGAGGGTGCAGCATTGTTTGTGGTGACAGCTGTTTTTGTGACGATGTGGGTAATGGTGTTGGTGATGGTAACAATGATGGTGGTTCCTGGAAGGAAGGCAATTGAGCCAATCCATGAATAGTGAGTACGGTTGGGCTGGTTCTCCAAATAAGACGTACAGATGGCAAAAAAACACACGAAAGGATGGTCAGCATCACTAATCATTAGAGACATGCAACTCAAAACTACAGTGACGTATCACCTCACACCGGTCAGAATGGCCATCACCAAAAAGTCTACAAAGGGGCTTCCGGGAAGACGGCGAAAGAGTAAGAGGCGGAGATCACCTTCCTCCCCACAGATACACCAGAAATACATCTACACGTGGAACAACTCCTACAGAACACCTACTGAAGGCTGGCAGAAGACCTCAGACCTCCCAAAAGGCAAGAAACCCCCCACGTACCTGGGTAGGGCAACAGAAAACAGAATAAACAGAGACAAAAGAATAGGTACGGTACCTGCACCAGTGGGAGGGGGCCGTGAAGGATGAAACGTTTCCACACACTTGGAAGCCCCTTCGCGGGCGGAGACTGCGGGTGGCAGAGGTGGGGAAGCTTCGGAGCCGCGGAGGAGAGCACAGTCACAGGGGTGCGGAAGGCAAAGCGGAGAGATTCCCGCACAGAGGATCGGTGCCGACCAGCACTCACCAGCCCGAGAGGCTTGTCTGCTCTCCCGCCGGGGCGGGCGGGGCTGGCAGCTGAGGCTCGGGCTTCGGTCGGAGGCAGGAAGCGGACTGGGGTTGGCGGCGTGAACACAGCTTGCAGGGGGTTACTGCGCCGAGGCTGGCCAGGAGGGAGTCCGGGAAAAAGTCTGGAGAGGCCAAAGAGGCAAGAGACTTTTTCTTCCCTCTTTATTGCCTGGTGCGCGAGGAGAGGGGATTGAGAGCGCTGCTTAAAGGAGCTCCAGAGACGGGCGCGAGCCGCGGCTAAAAGCGCGGACCCCAGAGACGGGGATGAGACGCTAAGGCTGCTGCTGCCGCCACCAAGAAGCCTGTGTGCGAGTACAGGTCACTCTCCACACCCCCCTTCCGGGGAGCCTGTGCAGCCCGCCACTGCCAGGGTCCCGGGATCCAGGGACAACTCCCCCGGGAGAACGCACGGCGCGCCTCAGGCTGGCGCAACGTCACGCCGGCGCAACGTCACGCCGGCCTCTGCCGCCGCAGGCCCGCCCCGCACTCCGTGCCCCTCCCTCCCCGAATCAGCGGCTCCTTTAACCCCGTCCTGTCTGAGTGAAGAACAGACGCCCTCCAGGGACCTACACGCAGAGGCGGGGCCAAATCCAAAGCTGAGCCCCAGGAGCTGTGCGAACAAAGAAGAGAAAGGGAAATCTTGCCCAGCAGCTTCAGAAGAAGCAGATTAAAGCTCCACAATCAACTTGATGTACCTGCATCTGTGGAATACCTGAATAGACAATGAATCATTCCCAAATTGAGGCGGTGGACTTTGAGAGCAAGATTTATGATTTTTTCCCCTTTTCCTCTTTTTCTGAGTGTGTATGTGTATGCTTCTCTGTGAGATTTTGTCTGTATAGCTTTGCTTCCACCATTTGTCCTAGGGTTCTATCCGTCCGTTTTTTTTAAATTTTTTTTTCTTTTTTTCCCTTAATTATTTTTTATTTTAATAACTTTATTATATTTTATCATATTTTATTTTACTTTATCTTCTTTCTTTTTTTCCTTCCTTCCCTCCTTCCTCCCTCCCTCCCTCCCTCCTTTCTTTCTTTCTACTTCTACTAATTCTTTCTTTCTACTTTTTCTCCCTTTTATTCTGAGCCGTGTGGATGAAAGGCTCTTGGTGCTGCGACCAGGAGTCAGTGCTGTGCCTCTGAGATGGGAGAGCCAACTTCAGGACACTGGTCCACAAGAGACCTCCCAGCTCCACATAATATCAAACAGCGAAAAACTCCCAGAGATCTCCATCTCAACACCAGCACCCAGCTTCACTCAACGACCAGAAAGCTACAGTGCTGAACATCCTATACCAAACAACTAGCAAGACAGGAACACAACCCCACCCATTAGCAGAGAGGCTGCCTAAAATCATAATAAGTCCACAGACACCCCAAAACACACCACCAGACGTGGACCTGCCCACCAGAAAGACAAGATCCAGCCTCATCCACCAGAACACAGGCACCAGTCCCCTCCACCAGGAAGCGTACACAACCCACTGAACCAACCTTAGCCACTGGGGACAGACACCAAAAACAACAGGAACTACGAACCTGCAGCCTGCAAAAAGGAGACCCCAAACACAGTAAGATAAGCAAAATGAGAAGACAGAAAAACACACAGCAGATGAAGGAGCAAGATAAAAACCCACCAGACCTAACAAATGAAGAGGAAATAGGCAGTCTACCTGAAAAATAATTCAGAATTCTGATAGTAAAGATGATCCAAAATCTTGGAATTAGAATAGACAAGATTCAAGAAACATTTAACAAGGACCTAGAAGAACTAAAGATGAAACAAACAACGATGAACAACATAATAAATGAAATGAAAAATACTCTAGATGGGGACTTCCCTGGTGGCGCAGTGGTTGAGAGTCCGCCTGCCGATGCAGGGGACAAGGGTTCGTGCCCCGGTCCGGGAAGATCCCATGTGCCACGGAGCGGCTGGGCCCGTGAGCCATGGCTGCTGAGCCTGCGCGTCCAGAGCCTGTGCTCCACAATGGGAGAGGCCACAACAGTGAGAGGCCCGCATACCGCAAAAAAAAAAAATACTCCAGATGGGATCAATAGCAGAATAACTGAGGCAGAAGAATGGATAAGTGACCTGGAAGATAAAATAGTGGAAATAACTACTGCAGAGCAGAATAAAGAAAAAAGAATGAAAAGAACAGAGGACAGTCTCAGAGACATCTGGGACAACATTAAACACACCAACATTCGAATTATAGGGGTTCCAGAAGAAGAAGAGAAAAAGAAAGGGACTGAGAAAATATTTAAAGAGATTATAGTTGAAAACTTCCCTAATATGGGAACGGAAATAGTTAATCAAGTCCAGGAAGCACAGAGTCCCATACAGGATAAATCCAAGGAGAAATATGCCAAGACACATATTAATCAAACTGTCAAAAATTAAATACAAAGAAAACATATTAAAAGCAGCAAGGGAAAAACAACAAATAACACACAAGGGAATCCCCATAAGGTTAACAGCTGATCTTTCAGCAGAAACTCTCCAAGCCAGAAGGGACTGGCAGGACATATTTAAAGTGATGAAGGAGAAAAACCTGCAACCAAGATTATTCTACCCAGCAAGGATCCCATTCAGATTTGATGGCGAAATTAAAACCTTTACAGACAAGCAAAAGCTGAGAGAGTCCAGCACCACCAAACCAGCTTTACAACAACCGCTAAAGGAACTTCTCTAGGCAAGAAACACAAGAGAAGGAAAAGACCTACAATAACGAACCCAAAACAATTAAGAAAATGGGAATAGGAACATACATATCGATAATTACCTAAAATGTAAATGGACTAAATGCTCCCACCAAAAGACACAGATTAGCTGAATAGATACAAAAACAAGACCCATATTTTTGCTGTCTACAAGAGACCCATTTCAGACCTAGAGACATATACAGACAAAGTAAGGGGATGGAAAAAGATATTCCATGCAAACAGAAACCAAAAGAAAGCTGGAGTAGCAATTCTCATATCAGACAAAATAGACTTTAAAATAAAGACTATTAGAAGAGACAAAGAAGGACACTACATAATGATCAAGGGATCGATCCAAGAAGAAGATATAACAATTGTAAATATTTATGCACCCAACATACGAGCACCTCAATACATAAGGCAAATACTAACAGCCAAAAAAGGGGAAATCAACAGTAACACATTCATAGTAGGGGACTTTAACACCCCACTTTCACCAATGGACAGATCATCCAAAATGAAAATAAATAAGGAAACACAACCTTTAAATGATACATTAAACAAGATGGACTTAATTGATATTTATAGGACATTCCATCCAAAAACAACAGAATACACATTTTTCTCAAGTGCTCATGGAACATTCTCCAGGATAGATCATATCTTGGGTCATAAATCAAGCCTTGGTAAATTTAAGAAAATTGAAATTGTATCAAGTATCTTTTCCGACCACAAGGCTATGAGACTAGATATCAATTACAGGACAATTTGCAGGTCTTCAGACTGAATTACACCACTGGCTCTCCTTGTTCTCCAGCTTGCAGAGAGTAGATCATGGGACTTTCAAGCCTCCATAATTATGTGAGCCAATTCCTATCATAAGTCTCTTCTGTATATCTCCCATTGGTTCTGTTTCTCTGGAGAAACCCCGACTAACACAACCCCCAAGCAATATCTGAGGTATCTCACAAGTAAACATACAGATCATAAACATAAAATTTCTTAAATGGTGTAATAATAAAACTGGAAGCCAAAAATTTGAAAATTAAGATGATATTGAAGCATAATGAACAAATAGTATTTCAAAGACCATACATATATGTATTTCCTTTATGTAGGTTTTGCTCTAGGATTTATAAATCTATAAATTTAGCTGCCCATAAAATCAATCAAATAATTGTTGTATATTTATTAAAAAGTATGTGCATCTTCTAGATGTTACAAAACTGTGTCATGACAATATTTTAGGCAGATTTTCTTTTTAGTCCAGTTAGCACAAGGCAGTATCATGGACAGCCCAGTTGGAGGAGCCAAACCCAACATGGCTATTTTCACTAAATCTCAGTAAGTCGCAATTTGTTCTCTGGCCCTATTGAAGGACAATTAAGATGAAAGACAAAATGAGAATAGTTGGTGAGATGCTAGAGCTTATAGGGGAAAATAGAGAAAAACATGGAAAAGGGGAGAAGGGGAAAACATGAATACATTTAAAATAAAGAAAAAAGTAGAGTAGAATAAAATACTTATATTGTTGGCTTCCAGGGATAGTTGTGTACAAATATCATCTCTGAAAAATTTATTCCTTCTTTGTTCTGTGACCATAGTTTCTTAGTTTCATAGAAAGTATTGTTTGCCTTGGTGACAGACATTATAGAGTTTTTCTTTTACTTTTTCTGAGTAACTGTCTTCTTCGAATATTTTCACCCAGAAACTAATTTCTGACAACAATTCTTCAGGAAGATGACGGCATCCGGCTCGAAATTTTAAAAGTCTTCTTAGGAGACATATGGCAAGTTTACCACAGATATTTATAATGTTCCCTCCTGAAACCAAGTTTAAATTTTAAAAATAAAATAAAATTTATATAATCCCATATCAGCAAAAGAACAGGGCAGACTTCAGCAGAAAAGAAATTTCCAAAATTTTAGTAAGAAGGCAAGCTGAGCGGTAATCATTGATTAATGAGGGTAAGCTGATCTTAAGATGATCCAATCTCTCAGCAAGGTGCCAGAACCTCAGTGAGGTGTGGCTTCCATATATAAGATGCAAATGAAGGAGCGTGTGGAGGACAGTTAGTATCTCAAACCAGATCACATTGTCTCAATACTAAGCTGAAGTAGTATAGCCAGGTGATCACACCCAAGGCTAAAAGGGAGGTTTGCTTTGGAAAGAAATTGAAGAAAATGTCAAAAGACAATTACAATACCTAGCTGGACACCCCACAATAAAGCTTTTCTATTCTTGCATATGAGTAGTCTCCAGCAGAATGTCTGGTTCTGTTCAATGATGTACCTTGTCCACCTTCACTGAGTTACTAGCTTACAATATTCTATGGCCACATTTCAAAATGTTGTGAACTAAGAATGCCACCTGCCATATCAGTGAACAAAGGATGTTGCGGCCATCAAGCCATCAGCCACTACAGTTCCCCCAAAAAGGTGAGCCCTAAAGGGACTCAGGATGAGAAAGCATGGGATACTAACCCTAGACATCTGAGGTGCATATCAAAGGAATGATTTCGATAAGCCCAGATTTTGCATCTTTCCCTACATAGGAAAGTGCTAAATTCATTATCTGGAGATGTCTGGTTTTCTTTAATTAGCTGTAATCTTTTGATGTTTGGACTGCACGGGTTTTTGTTACATCAGCTCCTATATATCACGGCTCCTCCCTCAGCTCTTCGGAGCTGTCCCTCAGAGCCATCTGAGAGTCCTGTCCACTGGGTATGAAGTCCTGAGAAAATCCACCGAATAAAACATAACTGTCAACTTTTAGGTTGTGTGTTTTTTTAAGTCAACAATATCTATAGGAAAACAAATTAAGGCATACCTTTAAAGAAAACCTGCAATAAGGAGACATAAGTCTTAGGAAAACAATAAATTTCTAGTGATATAATTAAGAAAAAGATACAAAAATGAAAGCAAAAAGTGTTCAAAATAGTATTTTCCATGGAAAATGTGGAGATTACATATTCATAAATTAAAATCAGAGTGGTATCAAAAAAGAGAAAAACAAGATCTCTTGAAAACTAAAGATAAACATAAACAAAATTCCACGGCACATTCTACATACAATATAGAGTTTAGAGATAGTCTTTGATTTGTTCAATAAAAAGGATACATAAAATATGAGGAAAAAAGAAAAATGAAATAACTCATAAAGCAGAGAAACTGATGATCCAATTAATATGAGTTCCAGAAAGAAGAAACAGTAAAAATGGAGTAGAAGAAATTATCAAAGAAATATGAGAGAATTTCTCAGATTTAAAATGGCATAGACCTTTTCAAATTACATAAAGGTTACTGAATAAAATTATGCAGAAAAACATACTAGGATACAGAATTTCAAAATATCAGAAAACATAGGAATAAAGTAGAAATTAAAAGCTTTCAGTGTGCTGTGGGTTGAACTGCATTTCCCCTAAAGGATAGGTTCAAATCCTAAACTCCCAGTATTTATGAAAGTGATCTTAATTGGAAATAGGGTCGTTTTTTAAAAATATTTTTATTGGAGTATAATTGCTTTACAATGGTGTGTTAGTTTCTGCTGTATAACAAAGTGAATCAGCTATACATATACATATATCCCCATATCTCCCCTCTCTTGCATCTCCCTCCCACCTTCCCTATCCCACCCCTCTAGGTGGTCACAAAGCACCTAGCGGATCTCCCTGTGCTATGCAGCTGCTTCCCACTAGCTATCTATTTTATTTTTGGTAGTGTATATATGCCCATGCCACTCTCTCACATCGTCCCAGCTTACCCTTCCCACTTCCCGTGTCCTCAAGTCCATTCTCTATATCTGCATCTTTATTCCTCTCCTGCCCCTAGGTTCTTCAGAACCATTTTTTTCTTTTAGATTCCAGATATATGTGTTAGCATACGGTATTTGTTTTTCTCTTTCTGACTTACTTCACTCTGTATGACACACTCTAGGTCCATCCACCACACTACAAATAACCCAATTTCATTTCTTTTTATGGCTGCGTAATATTCCATTGTATATATGTGCCACATCTTCTTTATCCATTCATCTGTCAATGGACACTTAGGTTGCTTCCATGTCCTGGCTATTGTAAATAGAGCTGCAATGAACACTGTGGTACGTGACTCCTTTTGAATTATGGTTTTCTCAGGGTATATGCCCAGTAGTGGGACTATTGGGTCGTATGGTCATTCTATTTGTAGTTTTTTAAGGAATCTCCATACTTATCTCCATAGTGCCTGTATCAATTTACATTCCCACCAACAGTGCAAGAGGGTTCCTTTTTTATTCCACACTCTCTCCAGCATTTATTGTTTGTAGATTTTTTGATGATGGCCATTCTGACAGGTGTGAGGTGATACCTCATTGTAGTTTTGATTTGCATTTCTCTAATGATTAGTGATGTTGACCATCCTTTCATGTGTTTGTTGGCAATCTGTATATCTTCCTTGGAGAAATCTCTATTTAGGTCTTCTGCCCATTTTTGGATTGGGTTGCTTGTTTTTTTGATATTGAGCTGCATGAGCTGCTTGTAAATTTTGGAGATTAATCCTTTGTCAGTTGCTTCATTTGCAAATATTTTCTCCCATTCTGAGGGTTGTCTTTTCATCTTATGTTTTCCTTTGTAGTCCAAAAGCTTTGAAGTTTCATTAGGTCCCATTTGTTTATGTTTTGTTTTTATTTCCATTTCTCCAGGAAGTGGGTAAAAAGGATCTTGCTGTGATTTATGTCATAGAGTGTTCTGCCTATGTTTTCCTCTAAGAGTTTGATAGTGTCTGGCCCTACATTTAGCTATTTAATCCATTTTGAGTTTATTTTTCTGTATGATGTTAGGGAGTGTTCTAATTTCATTCTTTTACATGTAGCTGTCCAGTTTTCCCAGCACCACTTATTGAAGAGACTGTCTTTTCTCCATTGTATATTCTTGCCTCCTTTATCAAAAATAAGGTGACCATATGTGCAAGGGTTTATCTCTGGGCTTTCTATCCTGTTCCATTGATCTATATTTCTGCTTTTGTGACACTACCATACTGTCCTGATTACTGTAGCTTTGTAGTATAGTCTGAAGTCAGGGAGCCTGATTCCTCCAGCTCCATTTTTCTTTCTCAGGATTGCTTGGCTATTCGGGGTCTTTTGTGTTTCCATATAAATTGTGAAATTTTTTTGTTCTAGTTCTCTGAAAAGTGCCATTGGTAGTTTGATAGGGATTGCATTGTATCTGTAGATTGCTTTGGGTAGTGCAGTCATTTTCACAATGGTGAATCCAAGAACATAATATATCAGTCCACCTATTTGTATCATCTTTAATTTCTTTCATCAGTGTCTTATAGTTTTCTGCATACAAGAATATTGTCTCCTTAGGTAGGTTTATTCCTAGGTATATTATTGTATTTATTGCAGTGGTAAATGGGAGTGTTTCCTTAATATCTCTTTCAGATTTTTCATCACTAGTCTATAGGAATGCAAGATATTTCTGTGCATTAATTTTGTATCCTGCTACTTTACCAAATTCATTGATTAGCTCTAGTAGTTTTCTGGTAGCATCTTTAGGATTCTCTATGTATAGTATCATGTCATCTGCAAACAGTGACAGCTTCACTTCTTCTTTTCCAATTTAGATTCCTTTTATTTCTTTTTCTTCTCTGATTGCTGTGGCTAAAACTTCCAAAACTATGTTGAATAATAGTAGTGAGAGTGGACAACGTTGTCTTGTTCCTGATCTTACAAGAAAGGGTTTCAGTTTTTCACCATTGAGAACGATGTTGACTGTGGGTTTGTCATATATGGCCTTTATTATGTTGAGGTAAGTTCCCTCTATGCCTACTTTCTGGAGGACTTTTATCATACATTGGTGTTGAATTTTGTCAAAAGCTTTTTCTACATCTATTGAGATGGTCATATGGTTTTTCTCCTTCAATTTGTTAATATGGTTTAGCACATTGATTTGTGTATATTGAACAATCCTTGCACTCCTGGGCTAAACCCCACTTGGTCATGGTGTATGATCCTTTTAATGTGCTGTTGGATTCTGTTTGCTAGTATTTTGTTGAGGATTTTTGCATTTATGCTCATCAGTGATATTGGCCTGTAGTTTTCTTTCTTTGTGACATCTTTGTCTGGTTTTGGCATCAGGGTGATGGTGGCCTCGTAGAATGAGTTTGGGAGTGTTCCTCCCTCTGCTATATTTTGGAAGCCTTTGAGAAGGATATGTGTTAGCTCTTCTCTAAATGTTTGATAGAATTGGCCTGTGAAGCCATCTGATCCTGGGCTTTTGTTTGTTAGAAGATTTTTAAACACAGTCTCAATTTCAGTGCTTGTGATTGGTCTCTTTATATTTTCTATTTCTTCCTGGTTCAGTCTCAGAACGTTGTGCTTTTCTAAGAGTTTGTCCATTTCTTCCAGGTTGTCCATTTTATTGGCATATTGTTGCTTGTAGTAATCTCTCATGAGCCTTTGTATTTCTGCAGTGTCAGCTTTACTTCTCCTTTTTCATTTCTAATTCTATTGATTTGAGTCTTCTCCCTTTTTTTTCTTGATGAGTCTGGCTAATGGTTTATCAATTCTGTTTATCTTCTCAAAGAATCAGCTTTTAGTTTTATTAATCTTTGCTATCGTTTCCTTCATTTCTTTTTCATTTATTTCTGATCTGATCTTTATTATTTCTTTCCTTCTGCTAACTTTGGGGGTTTTTTGTTCTTCTTTCTCTAATTGCTTTAGGTGCAAGGTTAGGTGTTTACTCGAGATGTTTCCTGTTTCTTAAGGTAGGATTGTATTGCTATAAACTTCCCTCTTAGAACTGCTTTTGCTGCATCCCATAGATTTTGGGTCATCGTGTCTCCATTGTCATTTGTTTCTAGGTATTTTTTTATTTCCTCTTTGATTTCTTCAGTGATCTCTTGGCTGCTCTGTAGTGTGTTCTTTAGCCTCCATGTGTTTGTATTTTTTACAGATTTTTTTCCTGTAATTGATATCTAGTCTCATAGAGTTGTGGTTAGAAAAGATACTTGATACAATTTCAATTTTCTTAAATTTACCAAGGCTTGATTTATGACCCAAGATATAATCTATCCTGGAGAATGTTCCTTGAGCACTTGAGAAGAAAGTGTATTCTGTTGTTTTTGAATGGAATGTCCTATAGATATCAATTAAGTCCATCTTGTTTATTGTATCATTTAAAGGTTGTGTTTCCTTATTTATTTTCATTTTGGATGATCTGTCCATTGGTGAAAGTGGGTTGTTAAAGTGCCTTACTATGATTGTATCAATTTCCCCTTTTATGGCTGCTAGCATTTGCCTTATGTATTGCGGTGATTCTATGTTGGGTGCATAAATATTTACAATTGTTATATCTTCTGGGATCGATCCCTTGATCATTATGTAGTGTCCTTCTTTGTCTCTTGTAATAGTCTTTATTTTAAAATCTATTTTGTCTGATATGAGAATTGCTACACCAGCCTTCTTTTGATTTCCATTTGCATGGTATATTTTTTGCCATCCCATCACTTTCAGTCTGTATGTGTCCCTAGGTCTGAAGTGGGTCTCTTGTAGACAGCATATACACGGGTCTTATTTTTGTATTCATTCAGCCAGTCTATATCTTTTGGTGGGAGCATTTAATCCATTTACATTTTAGGTAATTATCAATATATATGTTCTTATTACCATTTTCTTAATAGTTTTTGGTTTGTTATTCGTCTTTTCCTTCTCTTGTGTTTCCTGCCCAGAGAAGTTCCTTAAAATCTGTTGTAAAGCTGGTTTGGTGGTGCTGAATTCTCTTAGCTTTTGCTTGTCTGTAAAGGTTTTAATTTACAGACAAGAATCTACAGAATCTGAATGAGATCCTTGCTGGGTAGAGTAATCGTTGTTTTAGGTTTTTCTCCTTCATCACTTTAAATATGTCCTGCCTCTCTCTTCTGGCTTGCAGAGTTTCTGCTGAAAGATCAGCTGTTAACCTTATGGGGATTCTCTTGTATCTTATTTGTTGTTTTTCCCTTGCTGCTTTTAATATTTTTTCTTTGTATTTAATTTTGTTAGTTTGATTAATATGTGTCTTGGTGTGTTTCTCCTTGGTTTTATCCTGAATGGGATCCTCTGCGCTTTCTGGGCTTGATTGATATTTCCTTTCCCATATTAGGGAAGTGTTGACCTATAATCTCTTCAAATATTTTCTCAGTCCCTTTGTTTTTCTCTTCTTCTTCTTCTGGGACCTCTATAATTCGAATGTTGGTGCGTTTAATGTTGTCCCAGAGGTCTCTGATCCTGTCCTCAATTCTTTTCATTCTTTTTACTTTATTCTGCTCTGCGGTAGTTATTTCCACTATTTTATCTTCCAGGACACTTATCCGTTCTTCTGCCTCAGTTTTTCTGCTATTGCTTCCTTCTAGAGAATTTTTAATTTCATTTATTGTGCTGTTCATCATTGTTTGTTTGCTCTTTAGTTCTTCTAGGTCCTTGTTAAACATTTCTTGTATTTTCTCCATTCTCTTTCCAAGATTTTGGCTCATCTTTACTATCACTACTCTGGATTTTTTTTCAGGTAGACTGCCTCTTTCCTCTTCATATGTTTGGTCTGGTGGGTTTTTACCTTGCTCCCTCATCTGCTGTGTGTTTCTCTGTCTTCTCATTTTGCTTAACTTACTGTGCTTGGGGTCTCCTTTTTGCAGGCTGCAGGTTCGTAGTTCCCATTGTTTTTCGTGTCTGCCCCCGGTGGCTAAGGTTGGTTCAGTGGGTTGTGTAGGCTTCCTGGTGGAGGGGACTAGTGCCTGTGTTCTGGTGGATGAGGCTGGATCTTGTCTTTGTGGTGGGCAGGACCGCATCCGGTGGTGTGTTTTGGGGTGTCTGTGACCTAATTATGATTTTAGGCAGCCTCTCTGCTAATGGGTGGGGTTGTGTTCCTGTCTTGCTAGTTGTTTGGTAAACGGTGTCCAGCATTGTAGCTTGCTGGTCGTTGAGTGGACCTGGGTCTCAGTGTTGAGATGGAGATCTCTGGGAGAGCTTTCACCATTTGATATTACATGGAACTCGGAAGTCTCTGGTGGACCAATGTCCTGACCTTTGCTCTCCCACCTGAGAGGCAAAGGCCTGACACCTGGCCGGAACACCCAGACCCTGCCAGCCACATGGCTCAGAAGAAAAGGGAGAACAAAGAAAGAAAGAAAGAAAAGAAAAGAAAGTTATTAAAATAAAAAAAATTTAATTATTAAAAATAAAAAAATTAAAAGTAATAAAAAAGAAAAAAAAAAGACAGTACCCTAGGACAAATGGTAAAAGCAAAGCTATACAGACAAAATCACACACAGAAGCATACACGTACACACTCATAAAAAGAGAAAAAGGAAAAAAAAATCTATATATATAAAAAAAGGAAGAGAGCAACCAAATCAATAAACAAATCTACCAATGGTAATAAACTCTAAATACTAAACTAAGATAAACATAAACCCAGAAATATATTACGTGCAGAAAGCAAACCCCAAGGCGTTTGTTCTTCGCTCAGACAGGACGGGCTTAAAGGAGCCGCTGACTCGGGGTCTCTGGCTCACTCAGGCCAGGGGGGGAGGGAGGGGCACGGAGTGCGGGGCGGGCCTGCGGCGGCAGAAGCCGGCGTGACGTTGCGCCGGCGTGACGTTGCAGCAGCCTGAGGCGCGCCGTGCGTTCTCCCGGAGGAGTTGTCCCTGGATCCCGGTACCCTGGCAGTGGCGGGCTGCACAGGCTCCCCGGAAGGGCGTGTGGAGAGTGACCTGTGCTCGCACACAGGCTTCTTGGTGGTGGCAGCAGCAGCCTTAGCGTTTCATGCCCGTCTCTGGGGTCCGCGCTTTTAGCCGCGGCTCGCGCCCGTCTCTGGAGCTCCTTTAAGCAGCGCTCTCAATCCCCTCTCCTCGCGCACCGGGAAACAAAGAGGGAAGAAAAAGTCTCTTGCCTCTTCGGCAGGTCCAGACTTTTCCCCGGACTCCGTCCCCGCTAGCCGTGGTGCACTAACCCCCTGCAGGCTGTGTTCACGCCGCCAACCCCAGTCCTCTCCCTGCGCTCCGACCGAAGCCCGAGCCTCAGCTGCCAGCCCCGCCCGCCCCGGCGGGAGAGCAGACAAGCCTCTCGGGCTGGTGAGTGCTGGTCGGCACCGATCCTCTGTGCGGGAATCTCTCCGCTTTGCCTTCCGCACCCCTGTGGCTGTGCTGTCCTCCGCGGCTCCGAAGATTTCCCCCTCCGCCACCCGCAGTCTCCGCCCGCGAAGGGGCTCCTAGTGTGTGGAAATCTTTCATCCTTCACTGCTCCCTTCCGCTGGTACAGGTACCGTCCCTATTCTTTTGTCTCTATTCTTTTTTCTTTTGCCGTACCCAGGTACGTGGGGGGTTTCTTGCCTTTTGGGAGGTCTGAGGTCTTCTGCCAGCCTTCAGTAGGTGTTCTGTAGGAGTTGTTCCACGTGTAGATGTATTTCTGATGTATTTGTGGGGAGGAAGGTGATCTCCACGTCTTGCTCCTCCGCTATCTTGAAGGTCTCTGGAAATAGGGTCTTAATCAAGTTGATATGAGGTCATGCTGCATTAGAATGGACCCTAATCCAATGACTGGTTTCCCTTTAAGAGGAGGGTGATGTGAACAAAAAGACACAGGGACGTGTAAGGGGAATGTCATGTGACAACAGAGGCAATGTTTGGAGTGACACCGCTACAAGCCAAGGAACACCAAGGATAGTTGCAACCCCAAAAGCTAGGAAGAGGCAAGGAATGATGCTTCCCTACAACCTGCAGAGGGGCAGGGTCCTGCTGACACCGTGATTTCAGACTTCTGGTCTTTAGCACTGTGAAAGAATACATTTCTCCTATTTTTAAGCCACAAAGTTTTTGGCACGTTTTTATGACATCCCTAGGAAACTAGTACCCATGGTGTCAAGAGGTGGGAAACAAGGCAACCTCAAAGCAAACAAACAAGCAAACAAAAAAACGGGGAATAAACAGAAATAGTCAGTGGTGCTGGATGATTCAAAGAGAAAATGTCTTAATTTCTGTACATAATGCTTTTCTACCTAGCATTCTTCACTGAGACAAATTAAGTTAGGCAGAATAAGGATATTTTTAGACAATCAATGATGCATAAACCCTATGTACCATTCCTTAGTTGAGCATGTACTTCAAACAAATGAAGAATTAAACCATTAAATGGAAAGATATGATGTCTAGAAAATAATATACCCTATTCAGCAAGCAAATGATGGGATATCTCAGGAGGACAGCTTTGTACAGGCTTATAAAGCAACCAGCGTAGATTTTAGAAAAATGGAAACCATCAGAATAAAAGTCTCTTTGGGAAAAAAAAAAAAAAAACATTTGTCAGTCTTCTTAAAATGTTTACACAAAGTTGAAATTGGATACTTTGATAATGAAAAGAGCAGAACAGATGGCAAATAGAAACTCTCAGACAAACAAAATGCACAACAAGGCATTAGATATAATCATAATATACTCTTTAGATATGTACTGACCAGAATTAACATAGCATTATGTAAGTATATATGTATATATTTATATATATTCATATTTTTTATATATAGTAGATTTATATATTTGCATTACTTTAATTTTAAAGGAGGAGAGACACAGGACAATATAGTTATTTAAGTAGGTAATTTCTCATTTATCAAGTCAAAAGTTCATAAGTTAATATATAGCAGTAAATCAATTTTTGGTGTAGTTAAAACCAGACTAACAAAGAGGGTGTGTGTGTGTGTGCATTTGGTGGGAGATTTCAATTGACAATATTTCATTGCTTTAGCCATACAAAAATAACAATTTCCTATGATTCAACCTTGTAGTTTTTGACATGGTTTGAATTAATCAGATCTAAATCCAGGTCTCTAATGACAAAGGGTCTTAATATTGCCTTCAAATTTCTATAAACTAGCTAATGTTGGGAGAATTTAAAAGATATTTCTTTTAGTTCATGGTAATCTGAGGACCCATGTTGTACTTTACTCACAAATCTTCTTTCATGGGCTATCAAAGATCGTCCTTATGTAATTAAGCCTAGTCTGGGTGCTTGGTGACTCAAGGAATAATTAATGTATCACAGAAAGGAAGTTCTATTCGGATAAAAAGGAAAAAGGAATCCTGACCCTGCTGGTCTGTTGGGGTCCAATTTGAAATCCCAGTGGACAAGTTCGAGACTGAGGAGAAATAGAAATACACAAATAAACATGTGATAACCAAGAAAGTTTTTCCTGTTTTAAAAACCAAGTCTCCAGTTTAAGTCCCATATGGAGCAATGTCCAACATTATGTTAATTACACAGCAGAGGAGAGAGTTTGCTAACTAGGTGATGAAGATAGCATACTACTACTTGTTCCTGGCATTCAAGAAATCAAGAAGTTTCTGTGTGCCCTGGGAAGGACATATGTAGCTGCTGAAAACCTCATTTAGTTGATAGAGACCTGGGATGGGTTTGCATGTGGTCAGCTGTCAGCAGCAGTGGTTTTTATGTCATATCAAGAGACAGATGAATGCATTCATCTCAGCGGATGCCACTACAGAGACTAAACAAGCCAACATCTAATGGCAATGACCAGGCAAAAAGACAGTACTAGGTACCTACTCTTACCTTCTTACAGAGAAGGATGGTCAGATTTCCTCTACTTCCCCTTGAATATGAGAAAATACAAAAACTTAGTTGGACTCAGAATGAACTGAAATTTAACCAAGGGTGATTTTTTAAAGAAGATAAAAAATCAAGATAAAATTAAGAGATGGGCTTCCCTGGTGGCGCAGTCGTTGAGAGTCCGCCTGCCGATGCAGGGGACATGGGTTCGTGCCCCGGTCCGGGAAGATCCCACATGCCGCGGAGCGGCTGGACCCGTGAGCCATGGCCGCTGAGCCTGCGCGTCCAGAGCCTGTGCTCTGAAACGGTAGAGGCCACAACAGTGAGAGGCCCGCGTACCGCAAAACAAACAAACAAACAAACAAAAAATTAAGAGATGAGTCTAAATTTATTTTCTATAAAGTAGGCTGGGGACTTATAAGGAAGATTAGATGACTTCTAGAAAATCAGAAAAAAAATTGACCTTGCATAACAGATTTGTGTGATTAAATTTTTGACCTTGACTACAATATAATTTGTATAAATTTGAGTTAAAGGTTTTAAACAAACGAATTTTTCTCTAAGCTTACAATACTTAAAAGATCACAAGGAGAAGATAAAGAAAGGAAAGTCTCAATTTCTCTTTTCTATTCCCTTTGTTATTAATCTGTGGTTTATGAGTCAAGCAAGTGAAATGTCTCAAGTTTAAGACATAATCATAAAGAAAGTAGAAAGTACTTCTTTGTATGTCGTCAGAAGTTTAACTGGTCAAAAGTAGATGAACTGACATTTGGAAATTCAACTAAATTGAGCTGTTATCTAGGGACAACCACCCTGAATCTTTGAAGAGGCAGAAATTCAATTTGCATATGGAACATACATATTTCAATGATTATCACTAACCAAACCTTGGAGGAACATCTGTTCAGCCCAACCACATCTTAAATCTCATGCTTATTTCACTTTATTGTAATAATCCCTCTACACAAAGTTAATCATTTTCCCTGAATGAAATAAGACCAATTCTTCTAAAAAAAGTACAGAAGACAAAACTTACTAAAATTGTACGAGTGAATCTTAAGGTCTGCTATGTAATGCAATAAATAATCCTAGGAACAAAAGCTGAATTTACATTAAAACATGCCATTACAGCCTAAGTAAACACAATGATTATCTTATGCATTACGGTGACATAACTAAAATAAACTATCGGGACAAACTAATTTGCCTAAATATTAACAGCCTGCCTATGAATAACAATTACTGCCCTTAACGTGTTAGGAAATGAATCTATACGAACTCAGAAGTAGGTGGAAAGGGGGCCAAAATTTAGATAAGTGCTTATCACTGCAATAATTTTTCCTCCGTTATGGACTCAACTATGCACCTGACATGCTTACAACTCAGCTGCTAAAGTGCTGTATACTGACAACCAGGGCAGTTCTCTCCTGAGGCAGTTAAGGAGGTGATCTGCCATAAAATTCTTTCCTATATTTTATCATCCATTAGATGACAGAGAGAGAGTTTAACCTAAGACTACTGCTTAAGATTTGTGAGAACAGAAGGGAATGTGCAAATGTCCCCACTAGCTATTAGAACCAGACTGATATGATTATGGGATACAAATAGTGCCACAGAGGAATTCATTAGAGGTTTGGTATTTTTTAACTTGTAATTACTGTAGCATGGATTATACAGTGTAGGAAATAGATCTCAATATTATAGCGTCTTTGGGAAAGAATCCAGGAAGGGAAATTTGGTACAAATGTTTCAAGTAATAATAAAAATGAATAAGCTGAAAACAGTTGAAAATAATATTTGCAAAGACACAAAAAGAATAGTGCTTCCGTTTACTAAAATTCTAAATGGGAATCAAGAATCACTCAAACATGATTCTTGCGGAGTCCGGTTTCGATTCCTGGTCAGGGAACCAAGACCCCGCAAGCCGTGCAGCATGGACAACAACAAGAACAGCACCAACAAAAACAAAGAATGACTCAAACATACTTTAATGTTTAGTGTTAACATTTTATTGAAAAATTAGCTGATTAAAAGCTGCACGTTGGCAAGAGCAAAAATTTGTACAAACTAATGGGAGCTAGTAAAGGCCATGTGTTCTGTTTATATTGATTATTCACAAAGTAACGAAACAAAACACTAACAAGCAAAGAGATAACCAGGGACATGCAAAATTATTTTCCTGTATGGGTTATCTTCACGTCTGCTTTTACCATGAAATTTAAAAAGAAAATCTTTAAAGTGCTCATATCCATTTCCATAGTCCTGCAAATGACATTCAAAAACTAAAATAAGAAGAGCATAATTCTGATGTTACGTTGCATGAGGGAGTGTGATAATAGCAATGACCAATATATTTCACTAATCTAGAACTGAACTTACAGTACAGACTTTTCTTATTCTACCTTAAACCTACTATCCCAAAGAATCTCCCTATAAACCAAATGCTGATCACATAGTCAGTAGTAGCCAGAGGCCAACAATTCTTTTATAAATCAAAACTATTTGAATTATGTTTTGATACTTATTTTCTTTACTTCTTTGAAATATGATTTTAAAAATACACAAGCAAAACATCATTCAAGATGACTGACTCAAGACTCAGATCTTAGATTTTTTTTTTTTTTTTTTTTGAGGTACGCGGGCCTCTCAGTGCTGTGGCCTCTCCCGTTGTGGAGCACAGGCTCCAGACACGCAGGCTCAGCGGCCATGGCTCACGGGCCCAGCCGCTCCGCGGCATGTGGGATCCTCCCGGACCGGGGCACGAACCCGCGCCCCCTGCATCCATCGGCAGGCGGACTCTCAACCACTGCGCCACTGGGGAAGCCCAGATCCTAGATTTTGAAGTGGATATTATTTGCCCATAGACTCATGTCTACTCTTTGCCTTCCCAATAAGAAGATAGAAAGAAAGAACTCTCTATTTTGAGGCACCTGAAATGAAGTTTTTACTCCTCTGACTGATTAAATGGTTTGCTCTTCTAACACAAATCTCATCCCACATAGGACATTAAATATGTTTTTCTTTCTGATTGAAATACCTTTCTCTTCCAGGTAATTTGGTAACCTGGATTTATTCAGTCAATGTTCCTACAAAAATAGGATTATTTGAATTTGTTTTATATATCTGCAAGATTTAATATAACCCTCATATACACGGGGATCAGATCACGTCTTGCTTTTTCTCCCTGTCTGTTTTTATGTGATCAATCATGTGGCTTACAGCATAAATTTCAATTGGTATCAAAAGAGATCAAACTCTGGCAGCTATATAAAACCAATGAGGTTAAGTAGGCGGTAAAAAAATAAATGCTGAAGTGTTCATTTCTCTGTCTGCTTTACTACCAGTGATTCTGTTTCCTACCTTGCCTATTTTACTGCCATTTCTTCAGAAAAGAAGTTGTAAGTATTTCTGAAAGAAGTAAAAATAAAACCAAGAAAACTTGAAGCCAAATCCAGTCTCTGTACACCGACACCGAACTCAATCTCGGAGACAGAGTTTTGGGTGAAGTAGAAAAGAATAGCTTTATTGCTTTCCCAGGCAAAGGGGGCCACAGAGGGCTAATGCCCTCAAAACTGTTGATCCCGACACTGAGGGGCTAGTGAGGAGTTTCATAGGAATGGTTCAAAGTGGGCATGATCAGCTCGTGGACATTCTTCTGATGGGTTGGTGGGGAGGTAAGTGGGAGTTGGCATCACCAACCTTTTGGTTCCAACCAGTCTGGAGTCTGTATGCTGTGGGTAGCAAACCCTTAAGTTCTCCCACCTGGTAGGGGTTTCAGAATCTGCAAAACAGCTCAAAGATATTGTTCTGTGTATCCCTTGAGGGGGAACCAGGACCCTGCCCCAAGGCTGCACTATTGTTTCCTGACTGCTCCTCTCTTGTCTCACATCCCCTCCCTTCCCTAATTAGCCACTGTTTGAACCTGCCCGTTGGAACTCAGGGAAGGTCTTGGAGGCTGAATGAAGCCCATTTCCTGTAATCAAGAGATGGCAGAGGCAGAAAGGCTTTGGTGCTCAGGAACCCCACAGGGTCCTGCTGGGTATCAAACTCAACTGCCACCTGTAGAGTCTATAGAGAGATCAAAATGAGCGAAGTGGCAATATAATTGTATGTAAGGCAGTGAAAATGCCTTTATTGACATTCCTATACATTTAATACAACATAAAGCTGACAGGATCCATACATTTTTCCATAATTAGTTTTGTGCTACAATTTCTATTCTCTGCAGAGCTCAAATAGTTCTAAAATAAGTGTAGAGGTAAGCAGTTCTTTCAGTACTGAACAGTTATTAAAGATACAACAGCATTTGATCTCAATCTCATGCCATAAATGACTGAATTATAGAATTTTACGGTTGGCTGTTACAGAAGAGGCATCTGCTATACAGAGAAGTAAGTGACTCATCTTTGTGGCCTGGGAGAGTTTGACATCAAAATAATCTGTAACTTTGAACAAGAAGGTTGTATAAACTATTTCTCAATGAAATAGCACTTGTATCATATTGTATTTTTTTCTCATGTCTACGGCTACGCTCTCCTCGTATTGATATTTTTTTTCTCTCAAATACTAACATAGCCATGTTTCCCACAGAGCATCCCGGTGCCCTCTCTTTTTCCGGGCTGCTCGTGGTTAGCTCTGTCGATGTGTGGTTCTGCTGTAATTCTGACCAGTAGGTGATAAATGGAAGTGATTGTGTATCAACTCTAAGCTAAAACAGAGAAAAGCAGAGGCGGTTCTGTCCTCTTGCTCTGCTCTGATGGTGTAGGAAGTCACATGATATGGTAGACAGAGTCCAGAGCCATCAGGGAAGAGGGGGCCCTGGGGAGTCACCCAACTTCCTCCAGACTTTGCATGAGCCAGAAATAAATATGTTAAACTTCTGTGGTTTATTGATTAAATTAATACTGCAACACAGCTTAGTCTGATCTGGGGTGGCCTCGGCCTTCAGCTGCTTGAAGCAGGGTTTTAGTTCCCAGCCAGAGACTGAGGTCGGGCCATGGCAGGGAGAGCACCGAATCCTAGCCACTAGACCAGTGGTCAGTGACAAGGCCCTGGCCTTACGGTTTTGCAGAAAAGAATCCCCACAGAGACGGAGAGTAGTGAAACAAGTAAACTGTGTTTATTAGGATAAAAAGAAGTACAATACGTGTGGAGAGAGTCACGTGCTCATGGCAGTTTAAATCACTTCTACGGTGCATTTCTTCCAAGTTTCCAAGTATCTCAGGATTTTCCCACATGTGCGTGTGCATCGCTTAGCCAAGATAGATTCTACCGAGGAGGCTTATGGGTAGGTTTGGCCACTTGGCAACTCCCCTTTTGACCTCCAAGGAGCCTTTCTGCACATGAGTAGTCGGGGAGGTCTCCTGACTTCGAGAATGAGGAATATGTAGTCTCTTATCTTCTATCTGGATGGGGCCAGCCTCCTCTTTCAATTGTCCTGTTATTCCCATCTCAGAGTACAGGTCCCCAAGAATGAACTCAAACCGTTTGCCCTGAGGGCCCATCTATCTCCTGCCTCAAGACCATCCTTACTAACTCATTCCACAAGGTCTTGCCTCTACCTTTCTACTCCCTGGAGCTGCTATTCTACGCTCTATGTTCCTTTTACCATCAAGCTCATCCCTAGTGTAGATTACTTTACTGTTTTCAATGTCAGCCAATCCTAATTCCCTTTCACTTCTCAATTTCTTTTTATCAATGTATTTATTTTGTTGAAATTGTTGTTGTTCAAACATTATCTCATCATTAGGAAATCTGTTTCATCCTCTGTATCTTGTGAGACCAGTTGACATTATTGAGCTCTTTCTCCTTTAAAGGTATTTCTAGTGGCCATTACTAGAGATAGTAGAGATATCTTCTACTCGTTCTCTCCTTCTGCAAAACTGCCTCTTTCCTGTCCTTTAAAGCAAATAAACACAGACCTTTCCACAAAGACCTGATGTCAGCCTTATTTTCCTTCTTTCTTTACAAAAATAATATACTTATTTTATTTTGTATATAGCATTCCCTTGAATTTCATATCTACATATAAAATAAATTATGAAAGCTCCACTAGAGTATTTGGCCATTATCTCAAACTCAGATGCCTTACACTGGGCTCATGGCTTTCTCCACCATTTTCCTTCCAAACCTGTTTTGTAGGAATGAACATCTATTCATCATCTAGACTTTAAAACTAGAATTAGTTCTCTCACTAGAATTAGTTCTTCTCCACACTCCATCCCTGGTCTCCGTCCCATTAGTTCTGCTTCCATCTGCCTCTTACCATGTCAGTTTCTGCTTTCCCAGTCCCACTTAGCTAGGCACTGGTAGTAGCTCCATTCAGAGGCCAAGACAATTTGAATTAAAATAGACAATAAGACTAGATAAAAGAGTTTGTGCATTTTAAAACTAGTTGCAGTCCCATGAGCTAAGAACAAAGTGTGTCTAAAAACTTACTTAGTCAGCAGGAAACGATGGCCTTCGCTAGTCCCCATAGGTCTGTACAAACCTATGGGGACTTTATATAGGGTTCATGCTTCACTTTGCTGAATATAATTTTTGTTCTATATAAGACCACTTATCCAAGGCTCCAGAAGTCTTTCCAACCTGTTCATTCCTCTCTCCATGGTGGAAAAAGGGGTAGCTTAACTCTCTTCTTTCTGTTATTAGCTGTTGGCATTCTAATGCACCTAGAAGCCCTACACTGTTTAACTCATTGGATTCAAAAATCAACACCCTGGTTTTCTTTATGTCACTATTTTCAGAGTTTAATCATCTTTCTCATGGACTATAATAACTTCTTAATTTCGTACCTCACTCTTCATAATTAGGCTCAAACCTAAATACTAAATTACAGATATTACATAAGCATTCTTTGCATCAGTTTGCATATATAAATAGGGTGACTATACCATATAATGTATTATAAAAACTAGAAAGCTACTGAGAAAAACAGGTGATAGAGCATAGGGGTAATAAACATAAGTGAAATCTGTCCCTGGAAAACTGAGATCTATAGCCAACCTGACACATAATTTTTATCTTGCCTCATAATTTTCTACTTGTGCACAATTGATCATCCCTCCCCTGGAATAATCCGTATTGGAATACTGATCACAATTGATTCTAGCATATGTGTAACTTGCTTTGCATTCTTTCATCCTCCAAGCATTAAGCTCATTATTTAGATCTTTTTAGGTTGTAAATAACAGAAACCCAACTCCAATGAACTTACTGGGAAGTCCCGAGGTGAACGGAGATGCAGACACGAATGGGTAGAATCGTGGGCCCTCCTGCACTGAGCTCCAGCTTCTTTCCCTTTAACCGTAGCTAGGTCTTCCATGCAGCAAGAGGAGGAGGGACATAGCTTCAGAAGGCAACAGCTTACGTGATAACAAATAGAAATCCAGGAGGAAAGAGAGAGGATCCTTCTCCCAACATAGGTACAAGAGCCACAAAGAAGGGATTTTACTCATTTGGTTTTGGCCCTTTGTATATTTCTGAGCCAACTATGGTGGCTTGGAGGCCTGGGTCACATTTCCACCCTCACAGGTAGGAGGACAGGGTACCACCTAACTGGCTTCCACCATAACCACAATGAAGGAAGGCTTTCACCAGAAAATGGGAACAGGAGTTTAGACAGAGTGCAAAGAGCCGCTGGAGCAGAATTACGTAGTGACAACAGATCTTTAAGTTTGGACATGTGTGTTTGAATCTTTACCCTGTGACTTGCCAGCTACCTTCCTAAGCTTTATCTATAAAATATGTTGCTAGGGAGATACAAGATCATTTCTTTCAACAGCTCAGAGTTGAAGCACTCTTTTTGTTATTGACGTGACCACTGCTCCTTTTTCTCTTGATGTGTCATTGACCATGTTGTCTTATTTTTCTCATTGCACTAAGCTTCTTGCAGTCGGGGTCCATATCTTTTTCATCTTCTTATCCCCATAATACCTAGCATGACTTCCTGCTCTAATTAGGCACTCACTACATAACCCTTGACGGCACTTTGCCTTTTCATATACCATACATCACTCATGATTATCTTTTTTCCCTGGAAAATGGTCAGCCCCCCAGAAGCAAAGGTTCTTGCCTCATTCTTTGTATCTCTTAAAAGAGTTTAGGGAATATGTTGTGTACTTTGGATACATAATAAACTTATGAATAAACTCAGATGAAATCATGATGTATATAACATGGTGGGTCACCCAGTATCACTCCCTTCAATGGAAACCTTACCAGAATAAGCAACATCTCTGCTTATAAAGGATGTATATGGCCTAAACATCCTCTGATGTGTGCCTGTTAGTTCTGTACCCTCTCTATATGATACTCGTATGCCTTAAAGAGTGAGAAAGAGCTTTACAGTAAGAGCATTACAAACCTAAGGTCTAACCAATCTGAGTTCATATTTTTACTGAAGGCAATTTTTTTCTAATTTCCAAATTTCTACAGCCTCCTTCTTTCCATTCCCACCATCAAAAAGCTGCTAACACTCTTCTAATTTTGATTTGTTTAAAGGAAAAAAGGGGTGAAGAGTTCATGCAGTCATTTTTATACGCCACAAATAAAATAACTCTGCTTCTCTTTCGGCACATGCAGGAGTATGAAAAGCCTCTCAGATTCCTGACAGAAGTGTCATTGTTTACCATGAGCACCGCCATAGCTGTGTGCCTTGTCATTCTATACAGCAGGGCAGGGGCTGGCACCCTGCCTCATGCTGATTTGCGGAAGCGGAGCCTCTTATCTTACTCCCCAGGATAATTCCTGGGGAAAGTGTGCTCCCTAGTGTTAGGAGAGGCTTAATGGCTAGAGGGTTCCAGCTGACCACACAGGAAGAAGGTGGACGTTCATTTCTCAACACTCTCTACTTACACCTTGTGTAGTTGTCAGGCTGTCCATCCTTCTAACTAGTTGTGTTGCAGACTCGACATTCCACTGCAACGAAAGACATAAACAGAATTTCTATATGTCTTCCAGAAATCATCTGAATCTTAGATGTCTTGGTGATTTTCAAGAAGGTTGACATCTTCATGGAAGACATTAATAATTATTACATTTATGACACCCAAATACAAATCCCAACTTATTCTCCTCCTTCCTTACCTGCTTTAAAATTGTATCCATAGTGTGGAAGTAAAAAACTCTCTTTCCCGCTTACATTTTTGAATAAAATCAATGTTTCTCTTTTGTTGAATTGCAACTTTTTGTAAATAAGTTATTTCACATATATGAAAGTGAAAGAAGTAATAACTGATAAAGAAATTAGTCATGGGGCTATATGTATACATATAGCTGATTCACTTTGTTATACAGCAGAAACTAACACAACATTGTAAAGCAATTATACTCTAATAAAAATGTTAAAAAAAAAAGAAATTAGTCATTAAGAGGCAGAAGTGAGTTATACATCCCACTCTTTTTCTAATTAAAAGTTATTTAGGGCTTCCCTGGTGGCGCAGTGGTTGAGAATCTGCCTGCCAATGCAGGGGACACGGGTTCGAGCCCTGGTCTGGGAAGATCCCACATGCCACGGAGCAACTAGGCCCGTGAGCCACAACTACTGAGCCTGTGCGTCTGGAGCCTGTGCTCCGCAACAAGAGAAGCTGCGATAGTGAGAGGCCCACGCACCGCGATGAAGAGTGGCCCCCGCTTGCCACAACTAGAGAAAGCCCTTAAACGGAAACGAAGACCCAACACAGCCAAAAATAAAAATAAATTAATTAAAAATATTTTTTTAAAAGTTATTTAATTCAAAGTATTTTCACTGAAAGATTTATTTTGCTGGAATAATTACAGATTATAGCTCCTAGAAGTAAAGTTTTCTTTTATTTTTCTCTAGAAAAATATCTGCCGAAATGTTTTGGATTCTTTTCAATGTTATTTTTAATAAATATGCTGGAGTTATTTATGTCTCCATGCACCTGCACGTATGCATTTTGCTTACAGAGTAGTTTGATGATGGAGATCCCATCTCACACCTCGGGAATTTACGTCCACGCTTCAGCATTATGTTGTTAGTGTTGGTATTTATAAACCAAAAGAAAAACAGAATAAAACCTAAAAAAACCTTAATAAAAAGGCTAAAGATTTTTCTTTAAGTCATTGGTATTAGTTGGTTATGTATTTTAATGATCTGATAGTCACCTTTTAAAAAGTCATTCTAATAAGCATCACTATTCTCCAAGATTCTTTGGCAAATATGTTTGTCCCAGGACATACACTATACCTTAATTTAGCGTTTATCAAAGTAATTGTGATGTCAAATACAGATACATGACTGTCAGAAACATTCTCGCTGTTATAAAATGAAGAGAAAGTTAGTCTGTTTCAGGTAAATAAATGTTTCCTAGGTATCTGATATAACAAGTTTTGCTATCCAAGAAAAAAAACCTGAAAATATTAAATAACATTAAGAATACTCTAATATTTTGTAGAATCATATGCTGAATATTATAGAAATAGGGACAAAATTGAAATAATTAAATTCTACTGGGTCCCTATGACTAATCCTACTTTATTCAAGGACCCTGGAAAAAAGACACAAATAAATCCGTATGGAATTTTCTGCATTTACTGCAAGTGGGCAAAAATTACAATTATTTACTTGTTACATATTAGAAGGGGCTATGAAAGGAGTGCCTACAACTTCTATCTTTAGCTCTCAGACTGACTTATGTAGTTATTTACATAGGCTCTCCAGTCTTAGGAATTTGCAATACCCTCTCCATACTTGTTAAACAAACTGTACATGATATAACAGTGTGAGTATATATTAGATGAAAATAATCTAATATTATTTTGAGATCAGTAAAATGACCGTACTGTTTTAGAATCTATCAAAGTAAGGCAACGTTTGCATGTAGAACTTTGTTAGATGTTTATCTGTGCACAAGAAGTTATTAAATTAAGCTCATTTTCAGCCACAACTCTCAGTTCTAGGGATCTGTGATTTGTGAGTTAAAAAAAATAAGGAGAACTTACAGAAAATACTATAATTAGTGAATAAAATGTTTGACCATTCCAAAATGAAGCCAAATATATTACTTGCATCCAGTGTCTGGCCCTTGCCCACGCCTCAAAGTTACATTAGTGAGTTGATGATGGATGGTGGGAATACTTAAAAATCATACTTATAGGATTAATCCATTTTTGCTTAAATGTGTACTTCTTTTATAATCTTGTGTACCTAACTGGAATTATTTTTGTTACCTCTTTTAGGGAGAGGGAAGGGGGAGGGGCTATACAGGGTTAGGGGACAAAAAAGTACAAACTATTAGGTATAAAATAAGCTACAAGTATATATTGCACAACACGGAGAATATAGCCCATATTTTATAATAACTATAAATGGAGTATATAACCTTTAAAAATTGTGAATCACTATATCGTACGCCTGTAACATACAATATTGTATATCAACTCTACTTCAATGAGTAAGTAAATAAATAAATAAAACCAACAAAAAAAGGAAAAAAATCAATAAAATGTTGTAGTTTGGGGGGGCAGCTAAATACATGACAACCTTGTTTTTCAATTAGAGATAATCCCAGGAGTTAGACAGATCGAGACTAAATATTACCTTTATTACCTAAAAAAGTCTATGTTGGAGAAGGTGAATTTTCTGATACGCACTCAAGCCTTAGGTGTTCTCCTCCAAAGCGACACAGTAGAAAAGCAGAGAATGAATGCCCTCCGTAGGTAAGACCATACCAGAAAGATGAAGACAAGAACCACTCAGCCAGGGAGCTAACCCTAACCCCCAACACTCACCCGTGAGATATGTCACATCTTCGAGCAGCAGAAGGGAGCCAGGGATGCTGTTGCTCTAATGGATCTCCCTCCTTATTATAGGAAAGAAGCCTGCCCCCTCCTCATCCTCAACAACAAAAAATAACATTCCCCAGCGGAAACTGAAATAACTTGGATTTCTTGAAACCACTACACCTTCTCTTTAAAGCTGGTCACAAACCTTTTTTGGTGTTCAAAAAATTCCACAAATAATCTTGGAAATTAGTTCCAATTGGTAACAGCCAAATCTAGAGATGACTTTGCTTGCCAAATATACTGTTCTAAAGCAAATTAATCACTTGACTATCAGAGAGCTTCTTTGGGTCTGACAGTTTTGCTAAATCCCAGGAAAATTCAAATGGCATATTGTGAGAGTTAAATAGAATCTCTCTCTTTTTTTGCTTTCAACTTAATTTATTTTAGAAAATAGGCAGTATTTGAGATTTAGGTTAATGTTTTCCCATAAATGCAATGAAACTAATATTTGCATAAAGTATCTATAATCCCATATACAAACTTTGTGTGGTTTCCCTTTTTCTATCCCATATTTCAAAAGCATTACAATTTAGCTGTAGATATTAAATCACATTAAAATCTGCATAGTAACATCAAATTTCAGTCTGCCTGTTCGTTTCATATCCATATGATACCATGGGAGACTTTTGTCAAGAGTGAAGTTGAAACTGTTTAAATATTTCCTGTTTGGGAAAGAGAGCTCTTGGAGTTAGGCAATAGTCTATGCTTACTGACATGGATCAATTAGCTTCAGCTGTAAGGAAAAGAGAGGGTGTGGATCATGAACCAGGCTGAACGTGTCACTTTCCAAATTTGAGATGATACAAAACCGGGAGGAATAAGCAATATAACAGTTGATGACAAGATTGAGATTCAGGTTATCTCAAAAGACTGGAATGCTGGATGAATACCAAGAATATGAAATTTGATCAGATGAATTTTAAGCCATGCTTTGGGTTTAGAACAAGAGAAAAAGAAATGGAAAGTAGTGGATAGTGCAGACAGTAGTTCATGGTTATAAGATCTGACTTGGCCATAACTCAATAATCACCAACAGTGCAAAGAGGCTGCTGAAAACAAAAGCATATGTTGCATTAGAAGAAGCTGACTGTACAGAACTGTGGATAGCATAGACCTCATTTTGGAATGTTATGTGTACACATCTGAAATACTAGGTTTGATATGTGAAACAGGAGGTTAATGAGTAAAGGCAGAATTTTATGGTAAAACAACTGAAAGCGTTAGATTGTTAACTTGAAAAAAAGAATATTTTTGGAAAAAAAAGCATGGTGACCAATTTCAAGTATTTAATGGCTTCCTTGCAGAAAGATAAAGGACTACCTTTGTCCTAATACTTTAAAGAACAGGACTAAAAATTAGTGATCAAGTTAGATTTCAGTACATTACATTTCAGTACTTACTACATAGTAATAGCACAGTTAACAGCGTTGAATGAATTAATGACCAAAGAATTTTGTCACACTTTAGTTTATGAAACAATGAAACAGGCTGCTTAATAAGATAGTGAGTTTTCATTCACAGAGGAATATTTAAGTATAAGATTATTAATGTTTCAAATTTTGTTGATTTGGTCAACGGGTTATTCTAATATCCTTCCTTATTTCTTCTAATTCTATTCTCTATAACTACTTCATTTTTCACCATAAAACAGCTCTATATAAATCTATGTTTGTTTCCATTTCTTGAAGAGTCTTAGGAGGCATGCTTAAAATGGAGAAAATAAGTAACTCTCCAATAAAGGATTCTTAGTGATGATAATTTTACAACAGCCAAGACCAATTAATTGGAAATCTAGTAATCTTTACTATAAAATCTTCAGTCACGAGAAAGAGATGTTCTCCTGTCATTTACCCAGCACATTTATGCCTTAGCAGTGGAAGGATACATTTCATATGGAAGGTTCCTGATTTTGTGTGTATGACAGTCTGTGTGGGTGACATCATTAAAATTTTTGACCAATGTTACTATCAGCTCATCAGCACAATTCACCAAAGTCTCATTTGCTGTGTATCTTTAAAATTTGCCTTCTTTTTTCCTTGTCTAGTGTTCTGCTAGTACAGAAGTTCTGAGGCCAAATATCTACTCCTCTCTTCTTTGAGAGGATGACTTCTGTCCATCTCTGGTAAAAATACACACGGATATCAGCAAGTGAATAGGAGCTTAAAATTAGAAAGACAAAGAGTATGTTTATAAATCTGGGGTAAAATCCTTTAAGTTTTTTCACTGTTAATAGTCAACTATGCATAATGGATTAGACTATCTCTGCTGTGGTTCTAATTGGCAATTAAGATGGCTTAAACCACTGATTTCAGTACATTAAGTTTGATGGGTTTTTTTTTTTTTTTTGGACGTCTTGAAATTGCCCAAGGTGAAAAGGGCTCAGGTATACATAATTTATGAATTGATTATCATACTCTCCAGATAAACTTATCTGGCCTCCAGGCTATTTAGATGTTACCATATCAAGTGAACCTTATTTAAATTCATCAACTTTCTCCCACTAGGTTCCTGGTCTGCCATACTACATGAAATATTTTAAAGTAAATACAATAATGAAATAAAGGAAGTAAAGCCGTCAAGAGTAAGGGAACAAACCATAATATGCTGAATTATTTTACTTATCAAAATAATAATTTTACTTATCTTTTTTATATTAGAAAGAGAAATATCTTCTATAAGTGATTAAAATATATTGATGCCCTTTCTAAAATAAAAATAATTGCAAGCATAATGATTAATTTGATGAACTTTTTCCTGCATAAAAATAATTAACACAAAAAGAGACAATATATTTGTAATGAGAACTAGACATAAAATTAACACTAAAAAGTTTTTGCTTTGAGGAAGGTTCCGTAATTGAAGGAAACTTAATTCCAATTGGGGAAGAGAAAAGAATCACTTACTATTCTCTTCCCAACTTCTTCATGTGCCAGCACTTACGCAAATATTTTGTTAGACTCTCCTGAATGTCAAAAAGAAAACTCTCTTGGGGGCTTCCCTGGTGGCGCAGTGGTTGGGAGTCCGCCTGCCGATGCAGGGGACACGGGTTCGTGCCCCGGTCTGGGAAGATCCCACGTGCCGCGGAGCGGCTGGGCCCGTGAGCCATGGCCGCTGAGCCTGCGCGTCAGGAGCCTGTGCTCCGCCACGGGAGAGGCCGCAACAGTGAGAGGCCCGCGTACCCACAAAAAAAAAAAACAACAAAAAAAAAAAGAAAACTCTCTTGGAAATATGAAAGAGTTGCCATGTTGTATTCTTCTGCAGGCTGACATCAGCAAGTGCTTTTTAAAGTATGGGAAAGCAGGATTAATAGTCCAACTCGATTCATATGTTGGTCCCTAGAATGTCTGTTGGGAGAGCCTAAGACCACCTGAAAAATCTGTAAAGGAGAAGAAACAAAAACAAAAGCAAAAGCCAGCGCTCTGTAAAAACCAGAATTCTGTAATGGCACATGAGTTCGCCAACATTACAATGAAAAACCAATACAAGAATTTTGACTTACCTTGAGATTTCATGTTCCCCTCATTTTTATTTCTTAATTGTTTGGGGAGGTCTCATCATTCTATGCATGAAATTGACATCTAAACTCTATGTAGAGCAAAGTCCATTAATATCAGTAAAGGACAAATGTGGCTATGTGGTCTAGGTGAAGGATTTTTTTAAAAGGAGAGAAACATATATTTATACAAGGATTTCATCAAAACTGTAATCACCTGTGCTATTCATTAGATTAAGATACTTCTTTGTGGCTGCCATCTGTAGTTACCTACCTTCTTCCTTTCTAAAAGAACCCTACTTTTGTTCTCAATGACAGTGTATCTGGTCAACATGACACACCTCCTCTCAGACTCGCTTAAGGCGAAGGATAATTATGACCCAGTTCTGGCCAATGGGATGTAACTGCAATTTAATAAATTGGGGTTACTGTAACATAATGCTTTTGAGTAAAACTGATTCAGTGAATATACGCCTTTAGTTTTTTGTCCATTCCCGCTTTTTTACTGCCTGTGATGCTGACAGAAAACTGGAGCTGGGGGACCATGTGGCAAAGATGAAGACAAAACAGCCATAAGCAGCTGTAGAGGAAATGCAGAGGAGGAAATGCAGAGGTGGAAATGAGGAGGACCCTGGGCCTACAGTCATTTCTGTGTGAACATTCTTCATACTTCTTGGTACCCAGTGAGGTGGTGAGAACCCCCTATCTGGTTAAGCCATGAGACCTGAAGATTTTAGATTTTCTGAACCATAATAATTAGGCTTTTAAAATAATTTTTCTTTAGATATGAATACTTAGATAATCTGAGCCTTGGGAAGAATAATGTGTTTATAGGTGGTGAGAATTCTCAGGAAAGAATTGAGAAGAGGTGCTGTAAAGTAATAGTACTGCTTCAGAAATAATAAAATTTTACTTGGAGATGTATATGAAATGTGGAGAATTTTACAGTTACTGCCTAGAAGTGTTAAAAATGTGAAGATTATTGGAGAACAAACCAAATATCATGACAAACCCAAGGGATGAAAGAAATTTAACACAAGGAAAAGAAAGTGTAACGTAATTGGAGAAAAATTGAACAAATGAACTTACCCAAAAAAGAAAGTTCTGTTGGGTATCACAACCTATTTTTTTTTATTTCACCAATAAATTGAAGTATTTTGGGAAATTAATAAAATATATAGGACTCCAGATAATATTTCAAGTCATGCAATACAAGGACCATGTGTGTGTTATCAACATAGGGTTAGCTTTATTTAAAATTTATTTATCTATGAACAAATTCATTCACCTCATTCATAAAGTTCCCATTCACAAATACTAAACATTTATTAACTGTCACAGACTATTCTAGGCCATAGGGCTATAGAAAGAAACAATATAAGCAATATTCATGCCCCCACTTAACAAGTATTCCAACAAAAATAAATCAGAATAAATGTGGGACCTGATATAGGCTAGGTTAGATAGATCGATCAGGAACTCTTTCTCTGAGGAGGTGACTTCTTATAGCATGTAATGATATGTTAGAATAGGTGTATCTAAATTGGACTGCACATGTTATAGATACAGAAAAACATATAATGCTGTGTATACATACTTTCCAATGTGTGTATGTTTCTCTGTCTCTCATATCTATATCCATATTTATATGAATATATATATATATATGAATAAGTGACTGTCATCAGAAACTTGTGCAAAACAACAAATTCCCGTTTCAGACCCTTATCACTGGACAATTAATTTGCCATCTCAACCACAAATGTTGCCTACTCACTCTGTGGCAAACATTGTGAGACACCAATTATTTAAAAAAATGAACAAAAACTGAGTAGCTCACGTCCCAGAGAGGAAGTAGCTCACATCTCTGGGATGTGAGCTAGAGTAGCTCACATCCCAGAGAGGAAGAAAGGCAAGTAGCAGTGGTAAAAAAAAAAAAAAATATATATATATATATATATATATATATATATATACTTAAAACAGATGATATTTTTAAAAATGATAAAACTCCTTAGAAAGAAGACTATCTTTTATTAAGCTGAATCCCTTGGTTGGTCATTTTGATTGGCTTTAATTGAAAGGCTACATGACAAAGAGACTTAATTTGTCATGCAGAATAAAATAAAAAGAAATGTGGAGTTTCATTGGGAATCCAGAGACATGGGATGAAGTAGGTGAGATTGGCAAAACAGGGGACAAGGACACAGCAATGTGGATTGGTAATTGAGGATAAAGTCCTTCTGGGTAAGGACAGGGATGGTGCACCTGTCAATTTAAAGGTTTAACTGATGTGTTATCAACAGCCACTCTCCCAGTTTTCTCTAGCAAGAGCGGCCATAAGAATCAATTGTTTCAACATAGATTTGGGGGTCCCACCCCCAGAGTGTCTGACTCAGAACATCCAAGATAGAGTCTGAGAATCTGCGTTATTAACATGCTTCCTGGTGATGGGTACTGCTGATCTAGGGAGTACACAGCTCTAGAATAAGGAAGATCTTAATAGGATTTGTAAAGCACTTTGTCTTTCTGGTAAGTTTCTCCACCATAGATACATAGTCAGTCCATGGCGTTCTATATTCTATTACACAGCTGCTTAATACATTTCTTTGAGCTGTTTAATACAAATGTATTAATACATTTCTTTGGAATTGTCCTTTAGCCATTTCACTTATACTTCTATAGATATAGATCATTTTCAATATATATTCATTTTCTCTCTAGCACAGTGGTCGTCTAACTTAAGTGGTTAACAGAATATGAATATATATTATAGGCATATAGAGAGGGAACACTTTCATTACTCTTTATGGCTTCTCCTATTAGTATTTAAGTTACAATGATAGAGGCATTGCAAGTTTAAAACTTGTTTAGCCTAAAAAAAGTAAACAGACGACTACTATGATGAAATACACTGGAAATTGAAATTAGGTGTTCTGACTGGAGAAAACTTTTCTAAATCACCCTATACTTTACTGACCTTTATGCGAAATCTTTTCCCCTGAAATTCTGCCTTAATTTCATTATTCCCATTTTAGTGTCAATTTTAATGCTCTTTAGACCAGTTTTTGTTTGCTTGTTTGTTTTGCTGGTGTTTTGTTTTGTTTTTATAACCAAGACAAATGTAAAGCAACGATGAGGTGTTGGGGCCTTTCCAAGCACCAGAATTTTCCAAGAGCTGAGGGAATGTGCTTTCTTTCTCCCTACTTGGCTCTGCAGCACCATGTGACAACAGTCTGCCATGGAAAAGATCTTCATTTATTCTCCTAGTTGTTAAGTCCTGTCATCTACTTGGTACTAACAATACTGATTATGGTAAATACCATTTAGCGAATGCTTGCTATTGCTATTGTCTAATTCTATCCAAACCACACAAAGATGTAAGAAACATTCTTACTTAGCAGATGAGGAAACTGCAGGAAAAAAAAAAATCACGCTCAAGTTTATACAGCTCTTCCAAATACCATATAATTAGCACTGTGATTTCTTAGCATAACTGACAGCTAAAAATGTTTCCTGAATTAAAAGTAAAATACACGAATGCAAAAAATTATGACTCAAATGCAAAACCTACTGGAAACCATCACACTTGCTTCCAGTAACTAAAGGTGATATAGATGTTGGCTACAAGATGTAGTATGACCAAGAGACTTTCCCATTTGGAAACACATATTGAACAAGACCCTAAGGAAACCTGGTGTTTACATTTAAGGAGAGAGAAGCAGTGCCATCCTCAGTCCCTCTGTCTCTTCAGTGCTGATAGAACATGCCTTTCTGAAGTGTTGTCTCATCAGTGTAACCTTAAAAGCATGTAGTATTACTATTAAACATCTTTCTATGCAATTTATTTCAGAGATAATTATTTTTAAAATGCTAATATTGGCAAATTGCTGATTCAGTCGATGGCCTCCAGTATTCCAAGTGTTTAGAATTCTTTCTAGGTGTATATATATTTTGAATTTTGCATAAACCCAGCAGTAGAAGCCTAAAGATTGATACTATGCATATTTACTGTGATGAAAATGTTGTTTAATTTTGACATTATAAGGATATATTGTATCGTTTTGAGGCTGTCTAGATAATACTGTGCAAACGAGGAGAAGCCCAATACTCCAGTCTAATGCTCAGGGGTAACCTGCATGATTTCTAAGTGACCATAAGGCAGACGATCCCTTTTTTATACTACCTGTCTCTCACCTTTAAACATATTATGCAAGGCAAGATCTCCCAAATAACGATCCCTTCTATTTCACTTGCTTCATCTATATTCTAAAGAAACGGTAAACAAATAAATAAATGAAAAATACAGAGACACCACAAAGTTAAATTATGGCCGCAGAAGCAAGATCTCGAAAGAGTATTCAATTTGTGAAACTTTAAAATTAAAAAAAAAATGATAGTAATTATCACATGTTTTATAGTACCTCAGGATCGGAGGGGACTCCAAAGACCCTATTATAACTTGTAATTCTTCAGTTTAAATCTCCTACAAACTATTCTTAAAGACTTCCAGATTTGAGGATTCATCGCCCAATTAAATTTCTAAAAAAGAAATTTAATTATCATTACCACTGAAATGAATGGCCAAGTCAGATGTGTGCGTGAGTGAAATGAATGCTGTTTTCTCTTTTTGTACAGTAGCAGACATTGGTTGTCTGTGCCCCGACTTCATTCCTCCCTTCTGTCACAGAAGGGTTCCTGATTTCAAGATATCTACACTTTGGCCGATATAGCGCTTTTAAGAGTGAATGATTCAAGGTATATCTCTTAATTCGGACCAATGAGGCCAAGGAGAATTCTTCTGTGGACTTCTGGAAAAGTCTGAGCTTGCTCTACCTTGCTCCTACTAAGTGGTACCGTTTATAAATATGTGACCTGATAGTGCCTTAGACGTCAGGCTACCAGATGGAAAAATCAGCCATTGGAAAGAAAGCGGAGCCTGGAAAACCGGGGCAATTCCTGCCCGTAACTGCAGCAGTAAACTGCAGATCATGGAAATATAAATTCCGGTTCCTTTAAGAGCCAGTTTCATTTGGGTGAGGCAAATACAACCTGGTATGTTCCTGAAAAAAGTTTTAAAGTGTGCAAGCTAGAAAATATATGACATGCTATAAGGCTGATTCTAGCTACATAAAGTCAAAAGTCAAATTCCAAATGACACGTGAACTGACAGTTCTTCTGACATTTTTTCATGTTCTGAAAATGTGTCCCTTTGATTCACAATTAAGCACAAGAGTCATTCGTTTAAGGTCATTGAGCATCCAATCGAGATTAAAGGTTCCTGGCAGTAGTTTGCTTAATAATTTCCAACTCTGACTCATTGATATTATATGCATGAGATTCCCAACTGAATCAGTATTTCAGTCTTTCTTTCTTTGTAGAGAAAGGAGTAAATACCCTGGAAGTATTCTGAAAATGAGCAAACAAGTTAAGCAGCTAAAAAGGGAATACTGCAAAAATTGGACTTTGGGCTCTTTTATTCAGTAGGTAGACAGAGTTAAATGAGCGTCTGGACATCAGTAGATAAACTTACTCTACTGTAAACTCACTGAGGGCAAAGAGGGTGTATTTGTTTACATCCTGTTAATGTATCCTACATGCCTCTGCTTTTCCCTAAAATGTAGAAGTCACTTAAGATATATTTGTTTAATGAATAAATGGTTTTCCAAAGCCCTGATTAAAAAATTTAATGTCCCTCATCAAGACTAAGATATCCTTCATTTTAATAGAGAGCAACAGAAAAGTGTGAAAGTTCAGTAGGGCTGCTCCATTTGGGTTTTTATGATTTTGCCATGACAAATATCAGAGACATTCCTGAAACAGAAGTTCCACCAATTCAGTTTAATACCCAAATATTTACTTAAGCCTTTCAAGTATTTGGACTAAAAACATTTTCTTAAATGAGTTGGACTGAGCCTAATGTAAATTAAACCTTCTGCTTTTCCGCCCCTCCTCCTACCCTTACATCTCATTTAGGGCATCTTTCATTATCCTCCGCTCAGCGACATCTCTGAAAGGGTGGGTGAGTCTTACGGTCACTCTCACCAAGTTAAAACTCCTCGCCTCTCTCTCAAGCATGAAAGCATCCGCATCACATAGTTCTTTCTTGACTAACGGAAAATTATTTATTTTTAAAACTTACGACTTATTCTGCACAAGATGCTTAAGTAGGGCAGCCCCCAGAGGAAAAGCAGCACGTTGGGTAGCTTCTTCCTTTTTCCTTACTTGCCTCTGCCCCACTCCATACCTCCTATTCTTGACCCCTCCATGTGAGAGACCAGAGCAGAGAAGATCAGAGGCCAAGGATGTAATTGATCAGGACTGCACAGCAGTGCTTCCGCACCAGTGCCTTTGGGAGTGGCCGGTGTGTGATGCTGACTCCTAATTTCCTGGGGTGTTTTGGTGAGTCACTCGCGTGCAACCCACTGGAAATTCTGAGGTTGGCACCAGTATCTTAGCTTAGGCTGTGTGATTCCTCCAGATACCCCATTTCAAAGAAAAGCACCCAATAACCTAAATGACAACCCTCATTATCAATTCACCCTCAAATTCCTTCTTTTACCTCATCCCATATCTACTTGGATTACAAAGTCCTGTGGTCTGCAGCTCTTATAACTTGTATTCCACCATTATGTAATATCCCAAATCTTCCTTGGATTACTTTTTTCCCAAAGTCTACTTTAGTCTAAAGTTAACATTGCTGTGACAGATTTATTTCATTCTTCTAGAATAATATTTTTACCCTTTTGATTTGAACATTTTCATATCTTTATATGTATCTGATTCCCTAGTAAACCATCTAGATTTTATTTTAATTCAGTATGACTGTTTAGGTCTTGTAAAGTATGTCTCATCTATTACGATGATGGATGTATTTGAGTTTTGGTACAATATATTATCATGCATTTTCTACTTACCTTTCCTACTTCATTTGGCTACTTTTGTCTTTGTCTACTTTCTACTGAATTGACCCATTTTTATTATTTCCTTTTATTGCCAACACTATCTGAAAATTTTACATTCTATAATTTTAATGGTTACTGTGAAATTGTCTATGTGCCTCTTGATTTGGTAAAACCCTTATTCAAGTAACATTTGTATTTAAAGAAGCAGTCCAAATTCCAGTCACTCTCCAGCCTTTTAAAGATATATAATTTCCCTTCCTAACGCCATCTGATCTTATGTTAAATGTTTTTGTTCATCATTTATTTCATCCTATTAGGGTGTAAGTTCCAGAATTCTTGTCTGACATCGTCATTGCATATTCCCAGTGCCTAGGCATTGCCTGACATATTCTAGGCACCTAATCAGTAGATATTTAATGACTACTTAGGAAATACTGCTTGGTGTCATTAAAGTAGCTTCGTCATATGGATTTAACAGTACCAACCAGTAAGCTTTCCTCTTCCTTCCGTTTCTAGGTAAACAGAGTTGGAACATTCGTTCATGTGTTTTGGTGGCAGCTAGTTTGGTCATTAAGGAGAAATCAAGAGGAGAAAAAAATGGTACAATTATAATTTAACTATTTTTTTTCTTAGAGTGACCAGGTATTCCATATGTAACAGTCTGTTGAAACACAAACTCTACCATGTTCTTTGGAACAAAATTAATCTCTGGGATTTTTAACCAATACTGACTTGGTGCTTGGCCTATCCCATCGAGTCTATGGTCTTTTGGACTCAGAAATGAATAAGACACTCTTTTTGACTTTGAGGAATGCACATTCTAGCAGGAAAGATAGGCCTGTAAACCTGATCAGTTATTCCCCATCTTTGCCCTTTAATACTATGAGCTCTGCAGACCATTCACTGGGATCTCAGAAATGTTTTTGAAACTGCCTTACAAAACTGTTCTCTGTGTTTTTCACATGGCCTTAAAAACACTGTACACACTTCATGTTTGTGTCCTTCCAAAATTCATATGTTGAAACTTGACCCCCAATGTGATGATATTTAGAGGAGAGTCCTTGGGGACGTGATTAGGTCCTGATGGTGAAGTCCTCAGGAATGGGATAAGTACCCTATAAAAGAGGCCTCATAGAGCTCCCTCATCTCTTCCAACATGTGAGTTTACAGCAAGAAGACAGACATTCACAAATCAGGGAGAGGGTCCTCACCAGATACCTAATCTCCCAGCGACTTCCCAGCCCCAAAACTGTAGGAAGTATATTTCTGTTGTTCATAAGCCACCCAGCCTATGGTAATTTCATTACAGAAGCTGGAACGCACTAAAACAACCTCGTGTGATAAACTGTGCATAATCTTATCACTGAGGTATAACGTGCATTCTTATCACTTCTGAGTCTTACAACTTTCTATTCCTCGGTTGAAAAACTCTTCTGTAAATGATTACAACCTTCTTCCCCCTGTTCTCATGAGCTTCTTCTCTGTCAGTCCTTGGTCACAGAGGCCTTCCGTGACCACTCTCTATGACACCCTCATCCCTGCCAAATCACCCACATCTAATACCCATTTCACTACCTGAAATGATGCCTCCTAGCCATTTACTTTTTTTAGCAGTAAGGTGTCAGTTTCCCTGATGGAATAAGTCTCATGGAAGCAGAGTCTTCACTCTCTTGGTCAACCTGTGATATTAGTGGTCAGGGTAGTGCCTGATATATAGTAGGCGTTCACTGTATGTGTAAAATGAATGAATAAGAAATCCAAATTTTTTTGTCCTTATGGTCTATTACAGGATACTGAATATAGTACCCTGCGCTCTATAGTAGGACCTTGCAGTTTATCCGTTCTATATCTAAGAGTTTGCATCTGCTAGTCCCAAACTCCCAATCCATCTCCCACCCACTTGGCAACCACAAGTCTGTTCTCTATGTCTGTGAGTCTCTTTCTGGTTGGTAGATAAGTTCATTCATGTCATATTTTAGATTCCACATATAAGTGATATCATATGGTATTTGTCTTTCTCTTTCTGACTTACTTCGCTTTGTATGATAATCTCTAGGTCCATGCATGTAGCTGCAAATGGCATTAAGAAATACAAATTTCTAACATTTTTGTAATAATAACAAAGGTTTTATGGTATCTGCATAATCTGGATGTTTGGGGAAGCTGTTAGAAGAATAAGCTCACCAAAGCAAATATTTACCCTTTAACACATTTCATTAAACACTCCGGAATTAAGCAAAACAGAACTTGGAAATGGCGCTGTAGGCCAAAGCACATAGGATATTTGGCCTGAGGGATTATGGCCAGAGAGCACTCCTGTCTGTTCATTTCAAAATACTATCCCCAGACTTTGTTCTCTACTCTAGGGACTCTTTAAAAGTTCAGAAATGTTTAAAAGTTTCAATATGTTTTGAAGGTGGTTTTGAGGTTTCCTTTTTCATTATATTCTACACACTTTTATATTCTATCTGGAACCATAACTTCAATTATTTGAATACCACTAGTGTATTGAATAGGAAGAAGTTTGGCTAATTTTGACAGACTGCCATTAAATTGTGCAGACATAAGGAAAATCAGACACCACACTTTTCATCCCTATATCAGCTGGCTCATTAAAGCCCTCCCGCAATATGTCTTGTAGTACTGCCAAACATAAAATTAGTGAATTTTATAAAAGATAAAATTCCCAGGAACTTTTAAGTTTAATTGTTGATTTTTATAAATATTTATTTTAAATATTAATTCAAACATTTGCGTTTGAACTTCCAAAAGGTTATAAAAATAAAACAAATCAATAAGAAAAATTATTAGACAATATCAGTGTATTCAAGCATGAACATTTAACTAACAAGAGAAGAACTTCAACAAGTTAACAAACATAATGTTTAATCTTGGTGGCCAAGGGGGAATTCCCTGGTGGTCCAGTGGTTAGGACTCTGCGCTTCCACTGCAGGGGGCACAGGTTCAAGCTCTGGTCAAGGAACTAAGATCCCACATGCTGTGTGGCATGGCCCAAGAAAAATTTTAAAAATTAAAAGATCTTGGTGGCATGCAAATTATAATAATAGCTAACATTTATTGAAAAGGTACTGTGTGTCAGACGTGTTTCTAAGAACTTGGCACGAATTAACTAATTCAATCATCACAATGAACCTATTGAAATAACATCATTATCATTATAATCTCCATTTTATTAATGAGGTCCCCATCAGTAGTAAACAGTGAATCTTGTATATAAAACCAAGACATGCTGGTCTCAGAGAACACATACTGACCCAACACACAATTCTGCCCCATTCAGCACTGTCTACTTCTGTCTGTTTGCATAAATGCCCTTATAAAACTACCCATACAATTGAGCAAATGAACTTTTGCATTTATCTCAGAGACACGCAAACTAATGTCTACCCCAGATCTCATGCTTATCGTCTTTGTTTATAATAGTCAAATACTGAGAACAACCCAAATTTCTCTCAATAGGTGAATGGCTAAATATACTGGGGCACATACATACCATGGTACGTGGCAATAAAAAGGAATGAACTATTGATAACACAACTTGGATGGCTCTTTCAAGGACATTCTGTTGTGTGAAAAGCTAATCTCAAAAGGCATATTTGAATCATACTGTATGACTGCATTTATATAACATTCTCAAACTGACAAAACTATACAAATGGCAAATAGATTAGCGGTTGCCAGTAGTTGGGGGATGGTGGTGGAAGGGTAGCCCGAGGGAGCCTTATGGGGAGGGACAGTTTGATATCTTGATTCTGGTGGTGTCACAGGAGTCTACACATGGGAGAAAATTGCAGAGAATTACACACCCACTGCCACAAGCTCATCCCCACCTCACACATAAACAAGTACATATGAAACTGGCGGAATCTGAATACGCTCTGTATGCTATACCAAAGTCAGTCTGCTGCTGTTGATATTGTAGGATGGCTAGGCAGGATATTATTATATTAGAGGACGTTCTGGGGAGGGTATAAGGGACCACAGTCTGTGGAGTTTTGTAACTTCCTGTGAATCTATACACAGGTAAAAGTAAAAAGTTAAGAAAAAATCCTGGATCTGTTTGACTTTGCTCCCAAATTCCAACTTGTATTATAGTCACTTAACCTCTTTAGGCCTTTCTACCAATAGACTGGGGAAAATAACGTTTTTCTTCATAGGAACATTGCTAATTTGCCAAACTATATGACATATTACACACGAAAGTACTTTATTTCTTTGAAAGTGGGGAGCTATCGATGACAAGTGATATTGGCCTAATCATTACCATAGCCACTTTTCTGCTACACAAAGACAAGTGATATTCTTATGGAAACTATAATGCAATGTGCTTTACAAGGCAATGAGTTCAGTGAATTTATATGAATCTAGATGATAAAGTCCATGAGCAGAAACCATCTAAAATCTGTTTTACTTTATCCCCAAAGATGATTCTCTTCGTGACTGTGGCACCTTTAATTAGCAACACCCAAATAGTGCTTTCATGAGCAAACAGTATATAATGTTTAAACTAGAATGCATTCACACTCCTTTAAAAAAAATCCCAGTTAATTGAATTTGCCTCTCAAAATCATGCAGTTGTAGTAATTTTCATAATGAAATTACTACTATATTTGATACCTTGTCCATGACAACATATTTACCACAAGCAAGAGAAAGACTTTTAGAGGATAATTTTCACACAGGAAACTTTCAAAGGGAGCTTTTTGAATCATGTGCTTGTCTTCATGGAATAAAAGTTTGTTGAATTCCAGTGGTTTCTGATCAAAAAGTACAAATACGTTAAATTATTAGCTCAGCGTTTTTCTTCTTAAGGTCATTTACCAAGAGGCTGGACAGTAGTCAAGATTTATATTTATAATGAAAGTGTGTTAGTAAAATATGAATTAAAGCATGCCTGATGCAAAATATATGCATGAGTATTCAAGCATGAACATTCAACCAGGCATCAAGTGTACTAAGTCATATCCACCATGATTTTCTTAGTTTTGAACCATAAAATGGTCTGAAAAATATTAGAACTGGACACAAAAAGATTTTCCTTCTTATGTTTTGGTGGGAATGAGTTGATTCTCTTTACTCTGACTTCAAAATAAATATTGTTGGAAATATAAATGAGGTGAAATTTGCCTTGGTGTTTGTTAATATAGAGCAAGTTTCTGAAAGCTCATGGTAAACTGGGCAATTTTAAATGGAAAATATTACTATGGTAACTTCATAAAGCTTTATTTTTCTCCTGTCGTTATTTTCCATGCCCTTTCATTTTACGGAAACGCATCCACTTATTGAACCAAAAACTAATCTGAAAATACCCCGGGCAGATGATTTACTTGTGAATAAAGTTGTCGGCTTAGCGATTAAGAAAAGAAAAGTCTTAATAGCTTTTAAAGAAAATTCTTTTGTTAACCTTTGACAGTTGAGATAATTGCTCCTGTAAGTGATTAAGAGGAGGAAAGACCTGTGTGTTGCAAGGCCAGTAGACAGAGACACAGTGATGCTGCACATACGTGACAAGCATAAACCTTGCTAATTTGGGTGGCACTCGTAGGAAATGCTTTTTAGGAAAATACAATGGCCTCTCTCTTTACTTCACCACTTCCTTTTCTAGTAGCACTTCCCCATATACTGGACATCAGAATTACCTTGGAAGGTGTTACAAGGTTCAGATGCCCAGGCCCATCCATAGAGATGTGTTTTGTGTTGATTGAAATTCAAGTCTGGATAATAGAATTAATTTTAAAACAGACAAACAACAACTGTTAACAACAGCAAAACACCCAGGTGATCTGAAAGTACTTCTCTGTAGTTTCTCCTCACTTAGCTGCAAATATGAATACTTCCATTGAGTAGTATGTGCTTTGGCTTTTCACCTAAGGTGTATGATAGACTTTGAAGAGAATGATCTGCTTCAATGAAAACAAGAGGAAATTGGCAAGGGAACCAATACTGGTCCGTCCTCAAATTAATGGGTTCAATCAATATGTGAACGGAGCGGTAAGGAAATTAGAAGAGCTAATACCATTTAGAAAGAGAAGAAAGGTAAAGAAATTATGCTAAACAGTTTTAAGACTGGTTAAAAAGCTATTGCAATCAACACAGTGTGCTATTGGAGTGAAGCCAGACAAATTAGTATCAAAAGAATGGATTAGAGAATCCAGATATCCACACAAATGTAGCAAATTGATTTTTTTTAACATCTTTATTGGAGTATAATTGCTTTACAATGTTGTGTTAGTTTCTGCTTTATAACAAAGTGAATCAGCTATACATATACATATATCGCCATATTCACTCCCTCTTGCGTCTCTTTCCCACCCTCCCTATCCCACCCCTCTAGGTGGACACAAATCACGGAGCTGATCTCCCTGTGCTATGCGGCTGCTTCCCACTAGCTATCTGTTTTACATTTGGAAGTATATATAAGTTCATGCCACTCTCTAACTTCGTCTCAGCTTTCCCTTCCCCCTCCCTGTGTCCTCACCATTCTCTACGTCTGCATCTTTATTCCTGTCCAGCCCCTAGGCTTGTCAGAACCTTCTTTTTTTTTAGATTCCATATATATGTGTTAGCATACGGTATTTGTTTTTCTCTTTCTGACTTACTTCACTCTGTATGACAGACTTGAGGTCCAAAAACCTCACTACAAATAACTCAATTTCATTTCTTTTTATGGCTGAGTAATATTCCATTGTATATATGTGCCACATCTTCTTTATCCATTCATCTGTTGATGGACATTTAGGGTGTTTCCATGTCCTGGCTATTGTAAATAGTGCTGCAATGAACACTGTGGTACATGACTCTTTCTGAATTATGGTTTTCTCAGGGTTTGCCCAGTGGTGGGATTGCTGGGTCCTATGGTAGTTCTAGTTTTAGTTTTTTAAGGAACCTCCATACTGTTCTCCATAGTGGCTGTATCAATTTACATTCCCACCAACAGTGCAAGAGGGTTCCCTTTTCTCCACACCCTCTCCAGCATTTATTGTTTGTAGTTTTTTGATGATGGCCATTCTGACAGGTGTGAGGTGATACCTCATTGTAGCTTTGATTTGCATTTCTCTCATGATTAGTGATATTGAGCATCCTTTCATGTGTTTGTTAGCAGTCTGTATATCTTCTTTGGAGAAATGTCTATTTAGGTCTTCTGCCCAATTTTGGATTGGGTTGTTTGCTTTTTTGATATTGAGCTGCATGAGCTGCTTGTAAATTTTGGAGATTAATCCTTTGTCTGTTGCTTCATTTGCAACGGACTCCCATTCTGAGTGTTGTCTTTTCATCTTGTTTATGGTTTCCTTTGTTGTGTAAAAGCTTTTAAGTTTCATTAGGTCCCATTTGTTTATTTTTGTTTTTATTTCCATTTCTCTAGGAGGTGGGTCAAAAAGGATCTTGCTGTGATTTATGTCAAAGAGTGTTCTGCCTATGTTTTCCTCTAAGAGTTTTATAGTGTCTGGCCTTACACCTAGGTCTTTAATCCATTTTGAATTTATTTTCTGTATGGAGTTAGGTAGTGTTCTAATATCATTCTTTTACATTTACCTGTCCAGTTTTCCCAGCACCACTTACTGAAGAGACTGTCTTCTCCATTGTATATTCTTGCCTCCTTTATCAAAGATAAGGTGACCATAAGTGCATGGGCTTATCTCTGGGCTTTCTATCCTGTTCCATTGATCTATATTTCTGTTTTTGTGCCAGTACCACACTGTCTTGATTACTGTAGCTTTGCAGTATAGTCTGAAGTCAGGGAGCCTGATTGTTCCAGCTCCAGTTTTCTTTCTCAAGATTGCTTTGGTTATTTGGGGTCTTTTGTGTTTCCATACAAATTGTGAAATTTTTTGTTCTAGTTCTGTGAAAAATGCCACTGGTAGTTTGATAGGGATCACATTGAATCTGTAGATTGCTTTGGGTAGTAGAGTCATTTTCACAATGTTGATTCTTCCAATCCAAGAACATAGTATATCTCTCCACCTATTTGTATCGCCTTTAATTTCTTTCATCAGTGTCTTATAGTTTTCTGCATACAGGTCTTTTGTCTCCTTAGGTAGGTTTATTCCTAGATATTTTATTCTTTTTGTTGCAGTGGTAAGTGGGAGTGTTCCCCTAATTTCTCCTTCAGATTTTTCATCATTAGTATATAGGAATACAAGAGATTTCTGTGCATTAATTTTGTATCCTGCTACTTTACCAAATTCATTGATTAGCTCTAGTAGTTTTCTGGTAGCATCTTTAGGATTCTCTATGTATAGTATCATGTCATCTGCAAACAGTGACAGCTTTACTTCTTCTTTTCTGATTTGGATTCCTTTTATTTCTTTTTCTTCTCTGATTGCTGTGGCTAAAACTTCTAAAACTATGTTTAATAATAGTGGTGAGAATGGGCAACCTTGTCTTGCTCTTGATCTTAGAGGAAATGGTTTCAGTTTTTCACCATTGAGAACAATGTTGGCTGTGGGTTTGTCATATATGGCCTTTATTATGTTGAGTTAGGTTCCCTCTATGCCCACTTTCTGGAGAGTTTTTATCATAAATAGGTGTTGAGTTTTGTCGAAAGCTTTTTCTGCATCTATTGAGATGATCATATGGTTTTTATTCCTTAATTTGTTAATGTGTTGTATCACATTGATTGATTTGCATATATTGAAGAATCCTTGCATTCCTGGGATAAACCCCATTTGATCATGGTGCATGATCCTTTTAATGTGCTGCTGGAATCTGTTTGCTGGTATTTTGTTGAGGATTTTTGCATCTATGTTCATCAGTGATACTGGCCTGTAGTTTTCTTTCTTTGTGACATCTTTTTCTTATTTTGGTATCATAGTGATGGTGGCCTCATAGAATGAGTTTGGGAGTGTTCCTCCCTCTGCTATATTTTGGAAGAGTTTGAGAAGGATAGGTGTTAGCTCTTCACTAAATGTTTGATAGAAGCCATCTGGTCCTGGGCTTTTGTTTGTAGGAAGATTTTTAAACACAGTTTCAATTTCAGTGCTTGTGATTGGTCTCTTCATATTTTCTTGATTGGTCTGTTTATATTTTCTATCTCTTCTGGCTTCAGTTTCAGAAGGTTGTGCTTTTCTAAGAATTTGTCACTTTCTTCCAGGTTGTCCATTTTATTGCATATGGGTGCTTGTAGTAATCTCTCATGATCATATGTATTTCTGCAGTGTGTGTTGTTATTTCTCCTTTTTCATTTCTAATTCTGTTGATTTGAATCTTCTCTCTTTTGTTCTTGATGAGTCTGGCTAATGGTTTATCAATTTTGGTTATCTTCTCAGAGACCCAGCTTTTAGTTTTATTGATCTTTGTTATCATTTCCTTCATTTCTTTTTCATTTATTTCTGATCTGATCTCCATATTAGAAAATTTGTGGGACATCATTATAGAAGGCTACAAATCTCATCTGATAAATGACTTATACCCAGATTACATACAGAATTTTCAAAATTCAATTATGTGTAACAAAATACATCAGCAAAAGTTTGAATAGACATTTCATGAAAACTACGATGACAGCAAATAAGCACATGGAAAGATGCTTAACATCTTGGATAATAGGGAAATGCAAATTACAACCACAGCAAGATACAAGTAGATGTCTACTATAACGGCTAAATTTTTTAAATTGACTATCCTTGTTTTAGTGATAATGCAGGATTAGGAACACTCATACATAGCAGATGTGGATATAAAATGGTGCAATCACTTTGGAATGCAATTGGGCATTACATCACTTCACTCCTATATAATTCAGGAAGAGAAAATTAATATATGTCCATACAAAGCTGTATACCTGAATTTCATAAAAGATTTTCTTATTATACCCCAAAACTCTAAATCACCCAAATACCCATCAGTAGGGTGAATAGATAAACAAATTGTTACAGATCTATACAACAGAATGATACCCAGAAATTTAAAAAAATAATAGACTACTGGTGCATGCTACAACATGGATGGATCTCAAGACAGTTATACCAGTGCAAGATGTTAGACAAGAAAGAGTCACTGATGTTTATCATGACAAATTCTGGGGGGACTGGTATGCTCACAGTTTTTATCATAGTGATGTTTTTACAAATGATTATTTATGCTATAACATCAAATTTTATACTTTCAATATTTTCAGTTTCCTGGCTATCAGTAATACTTAAATAAAGCTGTTTAAAAAAGAAAAAGAAGTTTGAGATGTATGCTGAAAATCAGTGTTCTAATTGAGAGTCTGCTAGTTCCTTGATAAGTTTGTGACTCTAGTCAAGTGACTTGCTATTTATGTACTTCAGGTTTCTCACCCATAGAATAAGCCAAACAGTATTTTTCTTGTATTTGGGGGCCACATAAGAGTAGCACTTAATATAGAGTAAGTCCAAGATGTGCCAGGTTTCACCATCTTAGTCATTTCGAATTATTTTCCTCTCCATCTCACATTGCTGGTTAGAAGAAGTGTATTGCTTCATTAAGTATGATATATTTTTAGAGTTAGTTTCTATGTTAATGGTGCTTTCAAACATAATACACATGGCTTCTTTCAAAATGGGTCTACAGTCACATCTGTAATTTTTTTAATCCTTATACACCAGTGGAAAAAAATAAATTTTATACAAAAATCTTCTCGATCAAGCCCGAGAGCCAACAGTAGTCATATGTATGCTGATTTTGTGTCAATATTTATAAACATACAGTTTGTAGTTTACATATTAGGAACTCATTAATATATATCTGGCTGCATGTGTGGATGAATGACAGCACCGCTTTTTGTGCTTTCTATTGTGATTTGATCACTAAGTCTCAAAACCTCTTTAGTAAACAGCATTCAGCAGAATGTGGTTAATCTAAACATCTTTGAAACCTTTACTGAACGTGCATGTTGTGAATGTGAAATTTCTGGAACCTGAATCTCTAGCCTGTTGGAGCAATGGCGGGACAGATGGCCAGTTGTTACATAAGACAGTAGTTGAAGAATTTCCCTCTCAGCAACCCTCTTAGAGCTAAGAGGAAGCATCTGGTGGGTATGCACGAGGTATTAAGCGGACTACAGAGTCTGGGAGGAAAGCCACTTGGCTGCTCTGCGTTATCCAGGCTTTCTTAAAGACAGCACCATATGGATCTATATTGGGAGAAGGGTAGGTCCAATGGAAACCGAAGAGAGAAACAAGCTAAAGTAAATGAGAAACAGAAGTTCAGTAGATTTGTCAGGAGCTAAAATCAGAGGGCTAAACTTGAGTTCATAGTTTTTTCCATTTATTACACAACTTACTTCATGACATTTCTCTGCCAAGGCAGCGCCATTTAAGGACGACATAGTGTGATTCATATATTCCTACACGCAGAGCTATTTTAGGATCGTTTCGTGTATCAGGGTCCATTTGTATATTTAGTTCTCTGCATACATGTGTCATTCTGAGATCAACCATTTTGTTTATTGCCTTTTCTTGACAGACAACGAGCTACCATTTTTGTTAAGAACAATGCTTGGCAATCAAAATAACATGCTTCAGGTTGGCGAGTCAGTGACACGCAGATGTGTCACTTGGTCTGATTCAAATGCCTGTTGAACGTTTACCGGGAAGAGCATTTCCATATTCCTTTAAATTTCTTCTTCTCAGTAAACTTTTACTGAGCCCTTACTACAGATGGGGTTCTGTGCTAGGAGATGAAAATACAATACTGAACCATAATGTTTTAACTCTAGGATCTGGGAGTCACTTATGATAGAAAAATATGTAAAGAGATGTATCTGACATGCTGGTGGCTAATTCAATAATGACAACATGTATATGATCCTGGAGAAGCAAATGGGATACCTATCCAAGCCTGGGGTGACTGATAGTGGAGCTCAGAGAGGGCTTCCTGGAAGAGTGGGCATCCCAGTTCACAGTAGTTAGCTAAGTCAAATGTGGTGAGGAAGGAAGAAATGCATGGAAGTAAAACATTGTATCATTTGCAGAGACGCAGAAGCTTGAAAGAGCTAAGCACTTGGGGAAATTTGGTGGGTTACAAAGTTATTAGAGAAGGAACAGGGATTGAGTTTGGTGAGGTAGGTGGAGACTAGCTCATAACAAAAACATTCATGCTCTGTTCTGCTAATCTTGACTATGACAGAAGGACATTAATTGTTTTTAATCAGGGGGAAAATAGAAACAGAATGACAGTGTTGGTAGCATGGTAGAGAGAGGATCTCAAAAGATTAGGGTGTGAATATGAAATATTAGTTTAGCTGGCCTTCCTGTCTTGGTGTCCTCTCTAGAGAAACAAACACTCCCCTTGCACTTTCTTATTGGGGGCAGGTAACATCCAGTAATGCAGGAAAAGAAGTGGCTGTGAGGATGCCAGTATCCTCAGGCCCCCTGGGTATAATGTTTCCAGTCCCAGACTGCGCTGTCAAACACATCTTTCTCCACAAAAGCTGAAACATAGCTCAGCAGGCAAGAAGTGACTGACCACAAGATTCAGTCTGAGCTCCAGACTCTGTCATTAGTCTGTGTGAGTACATAAATCTCTTTTCCAAACTAAATCTTTATATATATATATAAACGTTGAGGCAAATATGTTAATCAGAGAACACTGCCCCCTACTGTGCATTATGTATATTTAAGTTAATAATTGTAAGCTCACTTTTAGATTTAGGCGTGGGCTACCTATCACACTGGCCCATTTCTCCCCACCCTCCCTCTGGAGGAGCTGCACTGGTCACAGACATGGACAGTCAGGGCAACCTAGCTCTCACAGTTGTCAGTGTGGATTGCCCGGTGTCCTGAATATTCAACCTGCAGGGGTTCCTCCACCCTTTGGTAGGATGTCCAGCCAACTGAGGCCAGCCTTTCTGTTGTAAACCTCATTCCTCAAAAGATAATCTTCTAAATCTCCTTCTCAAGGGATGTCCCACGCTTTTCCTTGTTCTGGCTGCCTCACCTGATACTAGCTAGTTTTCTGTATAAACCCTTCTTTAGACATAAGTACCATAAGTATGGTGAGGGCCGTTGAGATGAAAAGACTGACCTCTGTTCCCCTCAGAGCATTTCCATTGCCCCCCAGAGCACCGCCATGCAGTAGAAATACGATGCAAGCCACACAGGAGATTTCAAATTGTCTAGAAGCCACATTAAACAAAGAAAAAGAAACAAGCAAAATTAATTCTAATGATATGTTTAATTCAACCCAATATATCTAAAATGGTATCATTTCAATAGGTCATCAATAGAAAATTAAGGGTGAGAGATTTTGCTTTCAATTTTTTGCACTGTATTTGAAGTCTGCTGTGCATCTCACAACTGCTGCCCTTCTCAATTTGGAATCACATCCAAGGGTCCAATAGCCATGCTCTAGAGGAAGAATAAGCTAGGAGGACATATTTTTTAATGGTTCACCTAGCTTTGCCTCCCATGCTCTTTGCCCCTCCCAGTGCCCCCTCAAGGCTTCTCTGAGCCTCTGCCCGCAGGTGACACTGGCCACGGTACATCTACATGGAAGCACACATGCTAAAATGTCTGTTGCTGTCCCTGCCCTGGTGATTTGCATTTTTAGGGCTTTAAGCTTGTAAAGTTCTTGGGCATTGCATTGACCCTCTGTTGGTGAGTCATTTATTTTGAAGACTTTTCTGAAATCACACCATTTTTGAACACATTTACTATAAGTTCAGGTCAGTCTTGTTTTGAGAGGGACAAAGGTGGGAAATCTGAGCAAACGGACAGCTGTCTTGGAGTTTGCAGAGTGATTACAACCTCACCATGTGAAAATGACATATTGAAGATATTTGAGTATCTTCAATGTCCTTATTTTCTTAACTCACTTTTTGTTCTGCTTTTTGTTCTTTAATCCTCGTGATTGGTATTCAGAACAGGGCTGCCACGTGGGGCTCACCAACGGGAGTTAAACCTGAACATCCACTTGCTACCTGCTTGCTTGAGGCACTTTAAAATTTTCTCTCAGCTCAGCACGGGGCAAATGAGAGCAGTGTTGTCAGCTGAGAAGAGTTTATTAACCGGAGTTCAAACTTCCCGTAAACAGCACCCAGGAGCTCCCCTCAATCATGACATCCAGAGGCAGATTTCTGAACTAATATACATGGGCTTCTGCACAGAAACGGAAGCATCAGATCCTACTTCCCACTTTGCCCTGTAACTCAGTTTAGCTGCTCGGCTAAGAGATGTGCCGGACTAGGAAGGACCCCACAGCCTCAGCCTGTGAGCCTTTTAATTGGGAGAGGTTTGGACCTGGTATACTTCACCTCAACGAACGGGATTAATTAAGAGCACATTATCACTTCCCTTCAATATTCGAAGGATCTTTGCAGCCCAACATGTCTTTTTGATTATAGGTACTTAAAAGTTAATTTTCGAAAAGCACAGCCCCCGAGAAGGAAAGAGTATACTGTTTACTGAACAAGAGCCTTCTAGAATATCCATATTTGATTTAGAGAAATGTGGTTTACTTATACTATATCAAACAACTGAAACAATCTAGAAAGAGACATCGGGCAAAGATCTCTGGTATTGATAACAGATTATATTCCAAATAAGACATACACTGTTCCTAAAAATTTTACTGTGGAGAAAAAGAAATTTTATAAAGGAAATGTGGACAATCTAATGGTTTATAAATACACAGAACTTCCCTCTGTCACTTCCATAGTTTATAACATAATATTTTAAATGTATAATTTTAATAGAAAAGTACAAAGATATCTTTAACATTTACATATATATGTACAAACATATGTTTTGATATATTTAACTGAAGCCTTGTTTGATGTGGGTTATGAATAGAACAAGTAGTTTATAAAATGTCTACTTTTCTAAATTGGAGATTAGAAGCGAGTTGTCTTAAATCTTTTGCATGAGAACTTCTATAGGTTTACATACATTGTTCATGGTGGCAAAGGGTAGTATTTTCTTTACTTTCTTTACTCTAAGACAACTGTAATGACCATGTGTCATTCTTAACACCAATCGCCCCTCCTTTGTAAAATGATTTCAGAGTAGGAGGATCCAGAGGTCTTGGATGTGAAGGAATTCAATCCAAGGCTGCATTGCCCCACTCTCCACCCTGACCGAAATTCTAATCCCATGTAACACTGAGGCATTGTCATCAGAGGAGATCAAGCACCAAGGGGTGTGTTGCAGGAATTCAGAAAGACAGAGCAAAGTATGGGCATGGGTGAGGTCAACGTTTCAAACGATTGCACACACCGAGAGAATTCATGAAGTGATCTTCCCGAGAGAAAGCACATGGAGACCTATAATGACCCTCATTAGAGTGTCCTGGCTTCCCCATTCACCAGACTCGGCCTTGGGTAAGTCACTTAACCATTAAGAACTTCAAACTTTCCTCACACATAAAGTGGTCAAAATAATAGCTTCCATATATTGAATATATTCTAGGGTTCTATTATCATGTTTGATACCTTACATACTGTACCTTTTATTCTTTCACCAACTAGTTGGGACTATTATCCCCATTTTACAGGAGAAATAAATCAAATTCATAAAGGTTAAATGACTGATCCAAGTCCAAATTGCTCTTAAGTGGCAGAGCCAGAATTCAACTATACATACTTGCAAATTTTCTACAGTATATATAGCTTATTACATCCAAAAGAGTATGATTTCAGCATGCTACCCAAGCTTCATATCAAGTACAGATGGCTAGTTACCAAGGTACTGAATGTATCATTTTCTTACCATTCTCCATAAAAGACTTAATCTCCATAATCACCATGACTTTGGTTATTCACACTCCATCTGCTTGAGCATCTAACATCACCAAATCCAGATTTTCATAAAATCTTACATATCTTGGAGGACTTCAGCCTCAATCAAAATTCCACAGGTTACCCCGATTCTCTGGCATGAATTCTTCTCTTTCAACTACTTCCTCATTGTATTTTGTGGTTCTTTTCCACACTAAACCTATACTTTTTTAGAATTATAATTGTTTTTACATTCATCACGGTCACCAACTAGACTGTGAGTTATTGGCAGCTACAAGCTGGGCCTCACCGATCTATGTTTACTTATACAATCCTCAGTATGATGCCTTATATGTAGTGGGTAATCAGTAACTGTCAAAGGAATCAAATTGCCAGATAAGGAGAAAACAGTAACACATGTTTGAAAAATGATCAAATTTTAGTGTATGTTATTTGTTTGATGAATCTAATGCCTAGATTTAGATGTTATTTTAAGACTGATATCCATGGTGATGCCAAACGTTTTCTGATGTATGTACCTTTTAGGACATGCACACACACACAAAAAGAGGCCACAGATAAACTGTTTGAGGATTCTACTGCTAGCATCCAAATTTACATCTGAAAATCCATTATTTATGTTCTTCATAAGCGCATGTATATCTATTTTGGTAGCCTACTCATAACTTCATCATCTGAAATGACATTTTGCGATGGCTGCATTATGCTAGGTAATGGAAATGACATCTATGGAAAGTAATTGCAAATGGATCGAGCAATCCACATATTAAGAAATGAATACAAAAATAATAAGCAACAAACCAGTAAATAGCTTATACTTTCACCTCACACAAAGGAATGCCATAATTTTTACGGCCATTGAATGTAAAAAGTATAACTATTCACATATATTCTTTGTTATGGAACCAAATGGAAAAATGAAAAAAGATTTTTCAATCAACAAGAAACAGTGAATCAAGCAAATACAATGGTATTTTGATGTCAAATGTATTTTAAATCATCTTTTTAGGTAGAACTCACAGCAGTCTTTCCTACAGGCATGCATTGAAGATGTACTTTTGCTTTTGCTTTTTCATTAAATCAAGATGCTCCTTTTACACTAGAACTTAGGCTTTTTAAAGTTAAGAAACAGAAATATAAGCTGCTTTAGAGCTGACCTTTAATTTTATAGTTGACATCAACACCACGGAAAAACAGATATGAACACATTATAGTAATAGAAATCACTTTAACTTTCCCATGGTTTATAGTATCACACATAAAAATACAACAGAGATGATAAAATGTAGAATATGATTAATGGAACAAGAAGTACCTATTACTTTTCCAGTTACAGATGGCCATTGTTAAAACTATGGACATATTTCCAGTTTCTTGTGTTTGTGTGGTATGGTATGTGTACGGTTTCTCTGTGGCACTGAAAGAAAAGTGTCCTATGGTGATCAGAGTATTATTTGGTATAGCCCTCCAAATTTTCAACTATTTTTCATATTTCCAAATTATGTTTATAGTATTTTTATAGTAGATGTGAAGGGGGTATTTTTTAATACAAGGTCTACATATGTCTCTAACCATATTTCTAAATATCTAGACTGTTTGTTTTAGTTCAATTTTTGGTGTTGTTGAGATTATTTTTATCCTCATGCCCCTCAATTGGTCTTTGCTATCACACGTAAAAGAACAGTATTTTTGTATACACCTATGCACTCAATTCTTTTCTTAACTTTTCCTTAAATATGCTATGACCTTCCCCTATTTTCTCTTTAATTATTTGTTGTTATATTTTGAGTAGATACATAGGCACAGAACATTAAAAATTCAAATTATTTTAGATGATTATGGAAAGAAGAGTCAGTCCTCTCTCCTCCCAGTTTGTACCAGCTCACAGAATTAATTTCTTTGAAAAATGTTCTAATCTGTGTCAAGCGTTTAACTCCACACCTCAATATCATTTGTGTACCACTAGCTCTTGATTATTCAGGTTGTGACGTGACAATGATTTCAAATTATGCAAAGTGAGAATTTGTCCCTGTCACATCAACGACATGAATAACGCACTTCCTCTTCTCCATCATCCAAACCGGTTTTCTTAATTTTGACCAGACAGTATGTGGTGTTTACATATTGACTAGTTATGCATCATCTCAGGTAAGACAGGTGGTATTCTCTATGACGTAAATCACAGCAAGATCCTTTTTGACCCACCTCCTAGAGAAATGGAAATAAAACCAAAAATACACAAATGGGACCTAACAAAACTTAAAAGCTTTTGCACAGCAAAGGAAACCATAAACAAGACAAAAAGACAACCCTCAGAATGGGAGAAAGTATTTGCAAATGAAGCAACTGACAAAGGATTAATCTCCAAAATTTACAAGCAGCTCATGCAGCTCGATATCAAAAAAACAAACAACCCAATCCAAAAATGGACAGAAGACCTAAACAGACATTTCTCCAAAGAAGATATAAAGAATGCCAACAAACACATGAAAGGATGCTCAACATCACTAATCATTAGAGAAATGCAAATCAAACTTACAATGAGGTATCACCTCACACCAGTCAGAATGGTCATCATCAAAAAACTACAAACAATAAATGCTGGAGAGGCTGTGGAGAAAAGGGAACCCTCTTGCACTGTTGGTGGGAATGTACATTGATACAGCCACTATGGAGAACAGTATGGAGGTTCCTTAAAAAACTACAAATAGAACTACCATATGACCCAGCAATCCCACCACTGGGCATATACCCTGAGAAAACTGTAATTCAAAAAGAGTCATGTACCACAATGTTCACTGCAGCTCTATTTATAATAGCCAGGACATGGAAGCAACCTAAGTGCTCATCGACAGAGGAATGGATAAAGAAGATGTGGCACATATATACAATGGAATATTACTCAGCCATAAAAAGAAACGAAATTGAGTTATTTGTAGTGAGGTAGATGGGCTTAGAGTGTGTCACACAGAGTGAAGTAAGTCAGCAAGAGAAAAACAAATACCGTATGCTAACACATATATAAGGAATCTAAAAAGAAAATATGGTTCTGAAGAACCTAGGGGCAGGACAGGAATAAAGATGCAGATGTAGAGAATGGACTTAAGGACACGGGGAGGGGGAAGGGTAAGCTTAGACGAAGTGAGAGAGTGGCATGGACATATATACACTACCAAATGTAAAATAGATAGCTAGTGGGAAGCAGCCGCATAGCACAGGGAGATCAGCTCAGTGCTTTGGGATAGGGAGGGTGGGAGGGAGACTCAAGAGGGAGGGGATATGGGGATAGACTTATACATATAGCTGATTCACTTTGTTATACAGCAGAAACTAACACACCACTGTAAAGCAATTATACTACAATAAAGATGTTAAAAAAATTTAAAAAGACAGGTGGTATTCTAAGATCACATGCCGCTTGCATCCCTTTGTGTTTCCTGGAGTTAATAATGGTCTAACAATTTTATTTGTTTAACTTTTATGCACTTTCCATTAAATCATCTCCTTGCACTCATCACTTTTAAATAATTTCAGACACATGGACATTTTCTTCTTTCTTGTATGTAAAGTTCTCCATTAAATGGATCTCGTATCTTCCTGATCCTTGGTTTGCTCCTTTTTTTGGATGGAGGACATCTTGAGAATAAAGGTGAAAATTTGAGGAAGTGCATATATGAAATTATGTTTATTGTAGACTCATGCTTAATTGACTGACTATAGAATCAGTGTTGGGAAATCCTTTTCTTCAGTAAGACGTGTTCTTTTGAAGGTATTATTTCCCTTATATCTAGTTTCAAATATTGCTTTTGAAATATTGATATTTAGTTATGTTAATATTTTCTCTGGAAGCCTTTAGGGATTATCTTTGATCCCATTGAACTGAAGTTGGGAACGATGGCCTTATTATAAATTTATTTTCATTAATTGACTGAGAACTAGGTGACCTTAGCAGTCAGACAATTCATGTCCTTCAATTTGCAGAAATTTCCTAGACTTACTGACCTGATAATATCTTCACCTCTATTTTCTCTATTCTTTTGGTGAATCTGCAATTTGAGTTTTGGGAACTAGTGGACTGATTCTTTAAAAATATAGTATATTCCTTCTCATTTGATCTTTTTGGTCTTTTTATTATACTTTCTGTATTGCTTCCTCAATCTTATCTTCCAGTCATTTTCCTTTTTTTAAAAAATTAACTGTTATTACTTTCCAATGGTTATTCTTTATTTTCAAAATGCCCTCTTTCATCCTTATTAAAAACATTGATGACTTACTTATCTAAGGATATTTTTCCCTTTTATTTTACTGTTCCTTCTAAGTTATGTGAATGAGCGTGTGTGTTTGTGTGTGTATGTAAGTATTTAGGAAAGTGTGAGGTTGGTTTTTGAAATTGTACTTATCAAAAAGCAGCCACAGTAAAAGAACTGCAATGTTTTTCCAATAATTTTACTTTGCTGAGCAGGAAATTGAGGATAGGTATGGGTAAATAATCCCCTAAGCTTATTTTATTATATAATAGTATAATATGTGGGTATGTTAATTTTTTTTCAATCCAGCTTTATAAGCATTATAGTTAGCAAAAATTAATCTAGAAATCTGAAAGTGATTTTGTTAAATTTACCATTTGAGGAGTGCTGGTGATTTACGTTGTAGTTTTTAAAGCCATATAGATTTATTTTATTTTATTGTTTTATCATTTCACTTTATTTCCCAAACAGGGAAAGTAGCAATATGGCATGCACCATTCTGGTTCACACAATTCCTACTCTGAAAATGTTTGCTGAAGATTAAACACAGTTATTTCTTTGAATGTTTCAACCATATTACCATAATAGTATTTAACCTTTGCTTACAAATGTTTAGGTATTTTTAACATAGACTGTGTTGGTCGCTTACATTTCATGGGTGTATTTTTTTAATTACATTCATTTTTCCATGATTCTGAGAAATTAAAATTTCCATTTCTATAATAGTGAAGAGATAAGAACTGCTTGTAAGGAAACAATGAGCTAGAAAAGGTATCTAATTACTGGCAAGCAATGCTGCTTTAAAGCGTGTGAAGATTGTTTCAAGTGGAGATGTTTTTATCTGGAGAGATTCTCTATGTGTATTTATAGACAATAAAATTATTTTAATATTTTTCATTTGATCTTGATTGAAGTTTGCTGATAGATATTTCTATTTGTAAACAGATAAAGGGTCAAAATTTCTTGTAAGAGAACAACCACTGAAAAGAATGCAAAGATGTTTTTCAAAATGTCCCACCTCCTTGAAAATGGAAATGGGAAGATTACAACACTCCCCATGCTCAACAACGACTCCAGAGAAGGAAGTCCCAACCACTTCTTACTACCCTTGGATAAAATTTTCTTGAGGGCTCAGAATATAGTCAGTTTTGTCAAATGATCCAGGTGATCTTGCAAACTGCACATCTCTGAGTAGAACTAAATCTGTTCATGTCTAACGTGTTAATAGTATCATCCTAACATCCCATAATCTTACACATCTGATTCATTTATCGATTACTGAGGTAGGTGTGATAAAACCCCTCACTATCAATATGGATTTGCCTACTTCTTGAAGTTATTCTATTTTGTGCTTTATCTCTATTGGATATGTATTATTATGTACATACTAATTATACTGGTTGAGTTGACCCTTCAGCCTTATGACATATCTTCTTTCTCTCTAATAATACTTTTTTGCCTTAAATTATCTTTTATCTAAAGTGATTAGAGATATGCCACTGTATTTTTATCTTTTTATCTAAAGTGATTAGAGATATGCCACTGTATTTTTATGTTTGTATGCTACATTTTTTCGGTCCTTATGATTCCAAAAGTTCTGCATTCTTACATTAAATATCTGTCTCTTGTAAACAAAATGGTTGTCTTTGTTTTGTCTTGTTTTGCCTCGTTTTTGTCTAGTCTGACAGTGTTTGCTGTTCATTGCAGTATTTAGCCCATTTACATGTAAACTAAATACTAACATATTTGGGGTTAAATCTACCATCTAATTATTTACTGTCATCTTATTAGTTTACTGGAATTGCTTGTTCTGTGTCTTTTCTCTTTTACCTTTTTCTCTTTGAGTGACTACAGGATATCTTATCACATCTCAGACGTACCATTTCACATCTTTGTGACCTCACCTCTCACTCCATCACTGCTGAAGCAAACAGCTCTGCTTCATGTAGGTACAACGTGACAGCACCTTGAGTCAGATGTGTGCTTCATTCTTCTTCCTGCCTGGGGCACTCAGAGGTCATGCATAAACCACCTGGAGACAGGGATTGGCTAAACCCCACAGGGCTACATTTGACCACTGACAAGACAGTATTTCCCCAAATTTTCTCTCATGGATGGAGGTCTTTGTTGTTACATTAAGAAAGCAACACAGACTAGTCAAAGTTCTTGCTGTGGGTGAAAAAAAATCTACATGAATGGTAGAAGATGAAGAAGATTGATACAAATTCTTGTAAAAGAAGTTACAGCAGCCAAGACATGGAAGCAACCTAAATGTCCATCGACAGATGAATGGATAAAGAAGATGTGGTGTGTATTTACAATGGAATATTACTCAGCCATAAAAATGAATGAAGTAATGACATTTGCAGGATCATGGATGGACCTAGAGATTATCATACTCTATATCATATCATATCATATCATATCATAAGTGAAGTCAGACAGAGAAAGACAAATATCATATGATAATGCTTATATGTGTAATGATACAAATGAACTTATTTACAAAACAGAAATAGACTCACAGACATAGAAGACAAACTTATGGCTACCAAAGGGGAAAGAGGGGGGCATAAATTGGGAATTTGGGATTAATAGATGCACACCACTATATGTAAAATAGATAAACAACAAGGACCTACTGTATAGCACAGGGAACTATACTCAATATTTTGTAATAACCTATATATGTATATATATATATATCTACATCTATATCTATCTATATATATATAAAACTGAATCACTTTGCTATATACCTGAAACTAACACAACATTGTAAATCAACTATACTTCAATTAAGAAATTCTTCTAAAAGAAACTAGTAAATTATAGGCAGTATTGTTAGCAGTCTTATGTACAAAATAGAGAAGTAAAGATTTTACTATATTTTAAATTAGTCAGTAAACCCCTTGACTTTTTCATTAAAACTTGTGCCTCACATTTTAAGAATTTGAATGAGTGTATGTAGATCTAGGCACCTAATACTACATGATTTTTTGTTGTCATTGGAAAAATAATTGAAGAAACACAGGGCATCTAACTCAATGAAACAAGACCATAAGAAGTCTTGGTTAAAAGCGATACAATTCAAATATTTTATTAATTTCTTAAACAGAGTTATAAAGTGAAAGAGAATGAGTTAGTATATCACACAGAGAAAAAGCAAAGTATTTAAGAGGGAGCACAAATGAATCTTTCCTAAACCATTTAATCAAAGTGAATTTGCTTTGACCATTTTATACTCACTCGATTATTGCATTATAAAAAGAAATATTAATATTGTTCAAGTATGTGATTCTTCAGTTAAATGTTGCGATCAGCATGGGTAGTTTTGTTCCCCACACTTGCTGCTATTGCCAGATTCTAGTATTGTACTTGGAGTTTAGTGGAAACTAACTAATTTCATACTGAATGTCGAAATGAATGAACCAATATTATTAATCCATCAAAAACTGTGCATCAGACTGATTTTGAACTGAGCCTCAAAATTTAACTTTACCCTATCACTGAGAAGATAAGGTTGTATAATATTATGACTATTATGTATTGAATAAAATAGAAAGCAAAAAAATTGTTTTAAATAGTAAAGCAAGTAAAAGTGAGGAAAATCTAAACAAAAATGGTTCTAAAGAGAACAGCTGGAAAGGAAGAAATACATGGAAAATTTTTGTTCTTATTTTTAAAAAGTTATTTTGGCATTTTCCCCATATATCAGTGATTTTATGAATTGGATACATAGATAAATGTTGCTAATTAAAAGACTAAAATGTGTTCTTAAAGGGACTAATTTTCATGTGCATCTAATTGACAAGTTCCTCTGCACACATTAAACTCACTGGAATCTCTATTTAGATGTCAAAATTAATGAATATTTAATGGTACCAATAAGTCATTAAATGAAATTGATTGCATGAGACTCAAGCAAAAAAAAAAAAAAACAACCCATAAAAAACAAAAAGAAAACAATGAAGGAACATAGAAGCATGTTTAAATGAAGCATAAAATAGCCAAGAAATATTACAAAAATAACACGGGGATTATCAAAGATAAAACACGTCTCTACAAAAACCCTATGTAATCTTTCTTTATCATCAAGACTCTCTCACTAAAGGCTGGCATCTCAAGCTGGCTTGATAAAACCTAACTAAATGGAAACTCCATGTGCAAAAGCTCCTGGCATCTTCCTTTGAGCATTGAGAACTTTTCCTTTGCACAGCATCTGTTTCTGCCATTTTGGGAGGAAACAATATAAGAAATAGCACAATATTCTTCAAAATGATTTGGTAGAGAAAACAAACTAACTCTCAACTGCATTTTAAAAATTTTGATAAAAAGTACTAAGAAATTAAAGTGCTTGATATTTACATTTACTATCTTCACTTAAAAAAGTGTTCACATTCAGGGACTAAAAACTATAAAAGTATTGTTTTTCCTTAGTTTGAACAAACTAACATTTTAAGTAAGCCTTTTAAAATTAGAATAAAAAGACAACTCTTTAAGTCTCAAAATAAATGAAATCTGTTGTCCCCACTTCTACACTGTTCAGACTCAGAAAAAATCTGATTATTTTTGAAGTACAAGGAAAGTCAACACAAAGTGAAAGAAGTGTGAGCCAACACCTGTCCATCACAAAAGAACAGTCTTCCTTCCAAACCGTACTTAATTTTGATTGAAGAAGAATTAGCATCATCATTAACTGCTTTTACGTTAGTCATTTTCCTGTCTGTCCATCAAATGAAGAAAAACTCCTGTGTCTACCACTGAAACTCACAAATAGGTAAGGCCTCTGACCTTGCCAAGCACTGACATCTTTGTCTCCCATTTGTCATTTGATCTGAGGTTGTCAGCAAACAGATGTCTCCTTTAGCCTAAGGCATCCTCAGAGTTACTAGGACAGCTGTTGCCATGACATTTGATGAAGGTATGGAAAGTGATGATTATGTGATTTGTAGGTCCATCCGCAGTAAGTGCTTGAGAGTGTAAGATGGGAATGATGCATTGCCTGCTAATTTGTTAATGCTTATTTTATTATTTATTTATTTATCTTGTTGTTAATACTTATTTTAAAAAGTGCTTTTAGTTAAATGTATTTTCCTGGGCCAAACATATTTTTTCCTTTAAAGTGCCTCCTCAAATAATTTATAAGGAGGCAACCTATGCCTGGGCAATGCCTCTATTTAATGTCTGAACTTGCAATGTTATTTGCATGAGAGAATATCCAATAGTCTTGCTACTTTAAAGGCAAATGTGTGCTAATTATCACTGTGCCTTCCCATAATGAATGTATATACAAACGGGATAGTTTCTTATACCAATATGAGCAGAGGGATTCTAACGTGCTTAGCGAACTTAGAAGACTCAATAGAAATCTGGGGGTTGAGGGGGGAGATCACCTCCACATAGTGTGTGAATTTCCATTTGCCATGCATAGGTATCACATTTACCTAACGAGCATTTCTAATGGGTACATAACTGTGCTTCAAGCAAAGTACTAAGTGTCCTGTTTCTTCAGTCTTAGGATTTTTTAAAAAAACATATTTTACATTTTTATTATTTATTTATTTTTTGGCCACGCCACACGGTTTGTGGCATATTAGTTCCCCGACCAGGGATTGAACTCAGGCCCACGGCAGTGAAAGCGTGGAGTCGTAACCACTGGACCGCCAGGGAATTCCCATATTTTACATTTTTAAAATTGTTTACATCTACATTGGAAAATGCAGATTAATTATGTATGTAAAAGCAATATTTCAGGGTAATGGTAAAATTTATTTTTCCTTCTATGAACAGTAATTTATTATTTAATACATTCACATGAGTGATTGAAATGGCTGCTAGTTATGATCAGAAAACATGGCTATGATAACTAGTTAAAAACTGGAGTACTATGATTGTGTTTAACATAGTTATCAGAAATCTATGGGGAGAAAATGTGGAGTTTGAAACTCAGCCAACTTGATCTCCAGAACGTTGGTAAGGGCAAGTCCCATGATCTCTTTAAGTCTTAGTTTCTTGAAATATAAAGTGAGACGAATGATAACTATTTTGAAAGATTATTGCCATCACTGAAATTAATATTTATGAATCATCCAATACCATTGCTTCCTCTATAGTATATGAAACAGTGTTACACACATAACAAATGAGTACTACATTATTATTTTCATACTAAGTCTATACAGTCCCAAAGAGAAAAGTGTGTGCTAGTGTGTGTATATGAGTGCATGTGTGTATTTTTGTGCATGATGAATAAATAGAAACCCTTATTGTATTTTATAAGCCTACTTGAGCTCTCAGGAAAGAAGTTTATAAACCTACTTGACTTTTCCTAGGTTAAAAGTAGTCAAACTTTAGGCTCTTTCCTTACAGTAAATTAGTGACATTTCTTAAATCCATTGCAAATATTCTCCTCTTAATTCTACTGGGTCAAAGGGGAGGATTGTTAAGTCTTTGTAAGAGAGAGATAGAACCATGCAAGTAGTGCCCTGCTGTGTAGCAGGCCTCATGGTGCTTTGCAAAAATGGTCACAGAAGTGTTACTGCATTTTGTAGTCAATAGTAGGCCCTTGCTACTTCCAGGAGAAATCTAAAGTAAAATTTTCTAGGACACCTTTTTGAAAAGGGCTAACTGAACGGTAGCTCAATTAACCACTAGCGTGCTCAGACTGCACTCTTTTGTAAAGCAAGTTCATTATTTTATTTTATTCTTTTTAAGTTCATTATTTTAAATGAATAAGGCTTGCTTTACCTCAGTGGGGTTTTTTTGGTTTGTTTTAAATTTCCATGACATAATCATCAAATACGTTTATTGATCTTTTCTGTAAACTAATTTTCCTCTAAACATGTGTTCATTTTAAACAGCTCCACGTAACAGCTATTGGTTTAAAATAATTTATTCTTTTAAATAATTACTTAAATACATGCTTTAAATAATTTATTTAAATATCCAATTGTATATGACCCTTCTGACTGATACGTTTTGTTAAAGTTCACTCCAATGTATGTAAAACAGTTGCAAATCATCTAAACTGATCTAGTGAGAATACAAATATGAATACTATATAGGTGTCAAAGACTTTCTTTTTTGAGTGAGGATAGGATGAGTAACCATGTAAACTGTTATTTGACACCAAAAACTATTAAGGAAAATTACTCTCAATTAAAAATCCTTGTGAGCAAAAACAAATAAAATTGGAAGGCACATTTTTAAATGGAAGAATTTCACGCTCTTTAAAATTTACTGATTTAAGTTCATCAGAACATGTTCGTGTTTGGGCTGAAATAAAGGGGAAACTTGATTTATAGAATTGTCAGTGACTTTAAAATTTAATAATTAAAAATTAGAATAAGAGATTCCATACAATTGTCATGAATGACATTTTAAAGTTTTAATTAGACTTTATAGTGAGCACCGAAAGGCTCAATTACATCCACAGATTTTATTGACTCTCCAGCCAAGGACATTAAGAATGCAATCTCATGAAGTTGAATACACATTGGATTAGCAATGTATTTCGAACCTTACAAAGCAGTAATGATGGAGCAGAAAGCAGAAGGTTAATTCAGAACAAATTTGGCTAGAAACAGTATCGTTATCTTGGAGGTAAGAATGCTTGAAAAATTGTGCTAGTTTCTACTGAGAAGAACAACCCAGGGACTGTGTGCTTGGCACTGATTTCACGTCTGTTATGATAGTACACATCGGATTCACAACAACATTTGCGATATTTAGTAATTGGGCGTTACATGACCCTTGATGTAATGAGCATAGAGAAAATCATGATCAACCACATGGTGAGAAGTTTAATGGAGAAGCATCAGGAAAATGATTATGGCATCAATGAAAAAAAATGCTCTAGATAATCTCTTATTGTTGATAAGTGATATAAAACTCACCAAAAATGGCACAACAGAAATCTTAACAGATGGTAAGTCATCTTAATCTAGCAAATGAAGGGATCATACATTAAAACAATAAAATAGTAGGTTATTTGACATGCACTGTAATTACATTGGATATATTGCTTTCAATAAACGTTAAAGGACAAATTAGCATTAGTCGTGCCAACTACATTGCCAAATCTGCTTTTCAAGCTTATAATTAAAATCCTAAATTATTGCTGCCGCAGATTAACAGTTTTAACATAATGCAGACATTGTAATCATCAGCTCTTTGTTGTTTTTTAAAGGGATTGTCTCATGCAAATTTAAACAATATTCACCTCAGTAAACACTAAATACTAATAGCCTTTTCAGCGTTGCAGGAGAAAACTATGAAACAGACTTCTCTGCTGGAGACCTTTCTCAACCAAGAAAAAAAGCTTGACTCACAAGAGGAATGGTGCAATCCTTAATAAAACAATCGTGTTGGCCTCACCCAAAGCAGTGACAGGTTTGGAATACAGTTGTTTAGATTCTTCCGCCTTACGAAAAGCAACGGAGACTACACTATCTCGTCTGGCTCATGAGTGCTATGATGTCACTCCATGGGAGTCCTTTAGCCAGAGGATGAGGCTGGAGGAGGCCAGATCTTCACATTCCAAAAGGATTCTGATACTCGCATTGAACAAGGCGCTCCGTTAGTTCTCACAACTTTCTAAGTGATTTTCTTTATTACAGCAGATTATAGGGAAGTAAATTTTAAGACAGTTATTACACGTTTGGAGTCTTGTCAAATTCCACTCGAAGCTCTCGCTGTTTAACTGTATTGATGCAAACTGATGTCTTGTGACATCTGACCGCATTCATCTGTCTCATATTGTATGTCTCCTGAGTCAATGGTTTGGGACTCAACAATTAAAGAAATGCTGCAGTTGAAAAGTGTAATCACAAACAGCAAGGTGTCATTCAGTCAGGCTGATCATATGAAGTTTGGGATCATAAAATTTCCTCTTTAACTATTATGTAATTGATGAGGACTTCAGTGTGAAATAGGCAAATGAAAGATTATGTATAAAGGTAGTGTTTTCTCTTTACAGTAGGAGAAATGAATAAGAAATATTTGTAAATTTTAGATTTAAATGAGTATGGGTGATAGCCTCAGGAGTCACAGTTATGAGGGAACTACACGCACACACACGCACACGCACAGTTATCTGTATTATTATCAATTGTTCTTTGCATAGATTATTTTACTCACAGAAGACTACAAATCCAGTGTACTTTTAATCTTCGATACAATTTTAATTGAAATAATCTCAGTATAAATCAACATTAGGTTACTTCCAGGACATTTTTTTTTTCATTCTATGGTTGGAACCACAGGAAAAATCTTTACTAACTTAAAGAGCCACTTAGAATTCTAAAGAGAAAATTTGTAATTGTGTTGTCAGTTATATTTGCCGTATTAGAATTCGAAATAATATAGTGCTTTATGAAAAGAAAAACTCATCAGCCTCTTTCTAAGCCCTCTTATTTATCTACTCTCTGCATTAGTAGCTCCACCATTCTTAAACTCAAAGACATCTTTAATTTGTTAGTAATTACCCATCCTTCTGAAAATGAAGGGGGAATGATGAAGATGATGATAATGATGCTGATCTCACTTATTAGGAAGGATTTTGGTGAGCATAAAATGAGAAAAATGAAAGTGTCTTTCAAACTACAAAATACACGACAAATCTAATGTATTAGATTTGTACTAGTTATTAGAAGTTGAAGTTGTTCTCTTAATTTCTTGTTACTTGAGGGTCACTGGGATGAAATTAACTCCTTTTTAATCTCAGCTGTAGCATGAACTTATGTCTTTGTTGAAACTATTTTATAATTTTTGTAACTCTAGTGCCTATATAAAAGGCTGCCGATTAATTTCTTTTTCCTTAGAAATAAACTCATAAACCTGGGGAAATAACTGTGTTGTACATTCTTTCCTGCAATCACTCAAACCTTTATCTTGGAAAACTTTTAATTCAAATAGCTGTGCAGCGGACTTGAACCCCAGACACAACTATTGCCCTTGTTCCTTTCCTCCCATGGTTTGAGACTCCCAAGGCTATTTAGACCACGTCCTAGAATTGTACGTTAGCCATTCTACATCCAATAAATTGACAGGTGTCACGCCATGTTGTTGCCGACTGCTGAAGGCGCCACATTTCATCTAGTGGGTCAGTCCTCTGAAGCCCCCCTGCCGAGCGCCACCTTGGTGGATTCCATATACCATGTGTTGAGCTTCCGGCACAATCCCTAGATCTCCAACATTTTCGGATTGGCCCTTCTTTCCGCATCTTGGAGGCCTCTCTGAGACGCCCTGAATCGTGCACAGAAGGAAACGGGAAGCGCCCACTCTAACCTTCAAGAAAATTCTGGGCTCCTGTGGCTCACATGCTCACTTCCACATGAGCTTTCACTGTTTTTTTATTTTAATGAGAACTTTCAACAACAACTTTGGTTATTACTTAGTGACTATTAAGTAATAGCGATTACTAAGGGCTATTACTAACTCAAATAACCAAATTTTAGTTTAATTTGGTTCTCCCCACTTCCTGACCCCTTTTCCCACACACATACAAAGAATACTCATTCCTCTTCACCAGAGCAACCTTTATGCTTACTTCTGTCCATTGGCCAACAACCTAGACTATCTAATTCGATTCAAAACTTATATATATAAACAATTCCCCCCTTAGTCTTACATTTATGGAGAGAAATTGTAGTTCAGTCACATGCCTAAGTAGGCATCCTAGATCCTCAGGCAGGGGTTGATGGATCAGCACGGCTATCCCTCAGTCCCATCAATGAAGACCACATATACATACGTGAACACTAACATACACAAATCATACCAAGTACTATGAAATATAGATTAAATGTGCAAACTCATTTACAGCTACAGGAGTTAAGAACACATATTCTACAGTGAAAAGGTGTGTGCTCAGATTCTGACATTGATGGTGTGACAGTGTCTTTTGCCTCTCTTAATTCCACACGTGATCTGTATTTCCAACTATGGCTGCCCGCCATTTGGTTCCTCACGTGACACCCTCCACCTCACAGCCCTTGCCACAGTATCCTGGACTTGGCAAAGGGCTCGTCATTCTTCTACTTAGAGATTTGGAATGACTTTCTAGTGTCTTTTGTTTACAGGCCAAACCTTTCCAAATAAGTCGGAGGCTTCTTTTTTTTTAATGCTAATTTTTCAAAAAGCTTTAAGTAACTGTCAAAAGTGTCAGTCAGGAAGGTGATAGCTGAAAGGAAGCCAGACACAATGCTGACATGGCTGACAATTTGTTGGAAGTGGCGACAGCAATGAACCGAGAATGACAGAAAGATAACAATGAAATTTTGTTGACTAATAGACTTTAATGGCAAAGAAAAGTAGACATAGAGACCAAGATGAAAATGAGAAACTCCATCCAAATATACTATTATTATTTATAGGGTATTGATTATAATATTTTAAATATTTACTCACAGCATGAAAGACCTGCCTCACCATACCATTAGAAAGAGAATGTAATTTTTAAGAGGTCTTCATAATGAACTCTGGTCCTGTCATCAACTTCATTATGGAGAATTACATAAGAATGAAAGAGTGTAAGAGGCTACACAAAGTGTTTACAAAGAGTGGTACACACTGATAACCATAGCTCAAATAAGCAAACAACAGTAAGAAAAGCAAAGAGCAAATTTTAAAATGGGTTTAAATATCTTATTTACATAAAGCATTGTTACTCCCTTATCCTTTGTACTGGAAAATTAATATTGCCTAAAAATATAAGTGTGAAAATGTCATATATTTGTTATAAAGTATGTAAATGCAGGGTGTGATGGTTAATTTTATATGTCAACTTGACTGAGTTAAAGGATGCCCAGATAGCTGGTGAACATTATTTCTGGGTGTGCCTGTGACAGTGTTTTTGGAAGAGATTAATATGTGAATTGGTAGAATGAGTAAAGGTCACTGTCACTAGTGCAGGTGGACCTCACCCAATCCACTGAGAGCCTGAATAGAACAAAAAGGCAGAGGAAGGGAGAATTTGATCTCTTTTTGAGCTGGGACACCCATCTTCTCCTGCCATCGCACATCAGAGTTCCTGGTTCTTAGGCCTTCAGACTTGAACTAAATCATTACACCATTTGCTTTTCTGGTTTTCCAGCTTGCAGATGGCAGATCATGGGACTTCTTGGCCTCCATAATCAAGTGAGCCAATTTCTATAACAAATCTGCCTCTCTTTCTCTCTTTGTCTCTGTCTCTGTCCCTCGCTTCTCTTCAGTATGGATGTATCTATAATGAATACATATATTCAGTATACATCCCCTATTGGTTCTGTTTCTTAGGAGAACACTGACTAATACACAAGGGTGTCCTGATGATGAATAAAAGCTCTGTAAACTTGAATTTATTTATTTTTGGATTAAAAATACAAACTCTAGGAAGTATTGGATGCATGGAGCTCAAAAATGAGCTATATTATAAGTTTCATGTGCCTCATTTTTTTGTCATTAGAAATCTTTATGTAAATCTATAACTGGAAATACAATTCCATGACTTCTTAAATCATGTATTCATTTTTCATTTACGTTAAATTGACAAAGATCATATTCTATTTGACACGTATGCTAGACTTCCAAGAGAAAATTTCCTTAAAACATGAAGTGATGAAGCATGAAATCATACTATTATGTTTCCTAAATGCACAGTCACATTAGATATATATTATTCCTAAGTTCAGCACTGATGCTGATACTACCTTTTCTTCACCAAACGTGAATAGCAGTTTCAGAAATTTGATATATTCAATGGGTACTTGGACTCTCCCATGCTTCATTTATTGAAATATCATTGCAAGTATTTCTATCATGATCATCTAAGTGCAATTACATACCCATTTTTCCTCTGAGAAAATTTCACTGTTTCTGTTTGTAATATAAGATATATGAGTTCTTAGCTTGAGATCTTACCATTATAAAATGTTCGAATCTGCCTTATCAACTTTTGTTTCATATATTTGATAATATAATGTAGGAGAAAGGCAACATATTTTTCTTGGATGGAGGCAACCACAAAACCAGTCAACATGCTATGAAAACTTTGATAATTTTATCTTTAGGTCAAATATCTTAACTTTTAAAAGAAGCGTTCATTATCTCAAAGGTTTGATTTTGATATACTATTATCCGAGATTTTATTTTTTGTTCCATTTGGTCTTGTGACAAAAGTACATAACAAAAAATAGCAGAATAGATAAAATGCAAACTTCCTACAAGAATTGAATGATACACAGACAATTGTGATACAATTATAATGTATATCTGTATGTGACAATAACAATTGAAACAAAAGTTTTGTGATTTTCTCATGACCTTAAAACTATTCATTTTGCCTGAATACTGTTCCTTAAAAATAAATCACCTTATGATTTTATATTTGTACTTGTTTTGAATATAGCTTTTAAACTAATGGAATAATTATTTAAATTTTTGCAGAAATATAAATAAAACAAAAATATATAAACAGGGCTTCCCTGGTGGCACAGTGGTTGAGAGTCCGCCTGCCGATGCAGGGGACACAGGTTCATGCCCCGGCCTGGGAAGATCCCACATGCCGCGGAGCGGCTGGGCCTGTGAGCCATGGCCGCTGAGCCTGCGCGTCCGGAGCCTGTGCTCCACAACGGGAGAGGCCACAGCAGTGAGAGGCCCGCGTACCGCAACAACAACAACAAATATATATATATATATATATATATATATATATATAAACAAAAATACTTAATTTAAATATTTCTCATCCTTTTAAGCCAAACATTCAGCTAACAGTTTTATAACGCTGTGTATCTATTATATTTGAGGGACACAATACATCACAATACTCAAGCCATTTCTATAGTAAGTAGTATGCTTTCAGATAAGGGAAGTAGGAATCCTAGGTATTAATGACTTAAGTAAAAAGGGATTTATTACCTTGCATAATGTGCAGTTATCAATTTATTGGCTCTCATCTCCAAATTCACCCTTTCAGAACCGCTTAAAAACAACTGATGGATTTATTCCAAGGACACAAGGATGGTTTGACATTTACAAATCAAAGAATGTGACACACCATATTAATAAAAGGAAGGGTAAAAATCATATGATCATCTTGATAGACACAGACGAAGCATTTGACAAAATTCAACATCCATTCATGGTAAACATTCTCATCAAAGTAGATACAGAGGGAACATACCTCAATGTAATAAAGGCCATTTATGATAAGCCCACAGCTAATGTCATACTCAATGGTCAAAAGCTAAAAGCCTTTCCTCTAAATTCAGGAACAAGACAAGGATGCCCTCTCTTGCCACTTCTGTTGAACATAGTACTGGAAGTCCTAGATACAGCAATCAGACAAGAGAAAGAAATAAAAGGCATTCAAATTGGAAAGGAGGAATTTAAATTGTCACTATTTGCAGAAGACATGGCATTTTATATAGAAAACACCAAAGTCTCTACCCAAAAGCTCTTAGAACTAATAAATGAATTCAGCAAAGTTGTAGGATATAAGATTAGTATACATAAATCTGTTACCTTTCCATACACAAATAATGAACTATCAGAGAGAGAAATTTTTTAAAAAATCAGTTAAAATCACATCAAAAAGAATAAACTGCCTTGGAATAAATTTAACTAAGGAGGTTAAAGACCTATACTCTGAAAACTATAAAATATTAATGAAGGAAATTGAAGATGATAAAAACAATTCAAATTTATCTCATGCTCTTGGATTGGAAGAATTAATATTGTTTAAACCATACTACCCCAAGCAATCTGCAGATTTAATACAGTCCTTATCAAAATAGCCAGGACATTTTTCACAGAGCTAGAACAAATAATCCTAAAACTTATATGGAACCACAAAAGCCAGAATTGCCAAAGTAATGTTGAGACAAAAGGACAAAGCTGGAGGTATCACCCTCCCAGACTTCAGACTATATTATGAAGCTACAGTAATCAAAACAGCATGGTACTTGCACAAAAACAGACACATAGATCAGTGGATCAGAACAGATAGCCCAGAAATAAACCCATGCACCTATGATCAACTAATCTATAACAAAGGAGGCAAGAATATACAATGGAGAAAAGACAATCTCTTCAATAAGTGGTGCAGGGAAAATTGGACAGCTACATGTAAAACAATAAGTTCAGAACATTTTCTCACACCATATACAAAAAGACTTAAAGATAAGACCTGAAACCATAAAACTAGAAGAGAGCATTAGGCAGACCACTCTTTGAAATAAATTATAGCAATATATTTTTGGATCTATCTCTTAAGGCAAAATAAATAAAAGCAAAAATAAACAAATAGGACCTAATTAAATTTAAAAGCTTTTGCACAGCAAAGGAAACAGTCAACAAAATGAAAATACAACCTACAGAATGGAAAAAAATATTTGCAAATGATGTGACTGACAAGGGGTTAATATACAAAATATAGCAACAGCTCATACAACTTAATGTCAAAAAAACCTAATCAAAAAATTAGCAGAAGACCTGAATAGAAATTTTTTCCAAAGAAGACATACAGATGGCTAATAGGCACAGGAAAAGATGCTCAACATTGCTAAGTATTAGAGAAATGTAAATCAAAACAACAATGAGATGTCACCTCACATCTGTCAGAATGGCTACCATCAAAAAGTCTGCAAATAACAAATATTGGAGAGAATGTGGAGAAAGGGAGCCCTTAAACACTGTTGGTGGGAATGTAAATTGGTGTAGCCACTATGGAAAACAGTATAGAGGCTCCTAAAAACTTAAAATAGAACTACCATATGATCCAGCAATTCCATTCCTGAGTATATATCTGGGAAAAATGGAAACACTAATTCAAGACTATACATGCATCCCAATGCTCATAGCAGCACTATCTACAATAGCCCAGATATGAAAGCAACCCAAGTGCCCATCAACAGATGAATGGATATAGAAGATGTGGTATATATATATATATATATATATATATATATACACACACATACCATGGAATATTACTCAGCCATAAAAATGAATGAAATTCTGCCGTTTGCAGCAATGTGGGTGGACCTACAGGATATTATGCTTATGAAATAAGTCAAACAGAGAAAGACAAATACTTTACAATATCACTTATATGTGGACTCTAAAACATAATACAAACACATGTATATAGCAAAACAGAAATAGACTCACAGATATAGAAAACAAAATTAGTAGTTACCAGTGAGGAGAGGGAAGAGGAGAGGAGCAAGTCAGGGTTATGGGATTAAGAGATACAAACTACTGTGTATAAAATAGATAAGCAACAAGAATATATTGTATAGCACAGGGAATTTTAGGAGAGAGAAATAGATAAATATAGGGAGAGAAATAGAGGAATAAATGTAACATGTGATATATATGTGTATATACGCATGTGTATATATATATATTTTTATGCAGGAGAGATGCTTAGAAGTTGGATTGCTGGATCATAGCTATGTGCAGTGAAAACAGTAATAGATGTTATCAATTTATATTGCAAAAATTTAGCCGTGTACATTTCCACTGACATTATGAGAGAATATCGTATCGCCCATAATTATAAAAGAATTCTATTTTGTCAACTCTTTCAGTAGGAGAGAAATAGTGTCTTATTGCTTTAATTTGCATTCCCCTGATTAGTCATGAAGTGGAGTATATTTTCACAAGTTTATTGACAAGCTATGTTTTTTCTTCTATGGTTTGCCTATTTACATCCTCTGTCAAAATACGTTCCTTTTTATTTGTTTCTTCTAGGAGCTCCTTGTGAATAATGACTATTGATTAAGTGCTAAAACTAATTCACCTCAAATTGCTTTGACATCTCTTAAAAAGACATTGAAAGATACCGAGATTTTCAGTTGATGGTTTATCATTAAATCTCTCTGACTCTCCAAGTATTTGTTTCCACGACCTCTGCGGGTTTCCTCAACCACTCTCCTTATCAAAATGATTACCTGACTTCAAACTTCAAATAAATCCTATCATCTCTCTGCAATCTTATTTGCAGCTTTCCTTGATTTTTTCCATTTCTCTGAATAACTCATTTAAAGATGACTCTCTTTAGCATTTATTTTGTAGCCATTATGTTCCATTTTGACATCTGGCACCACATAAAATGTATTTCCAACATTATTAAGCCATTTGGCTTATTAGGCACAGGTACCATAAAGTGAAATAAAAGAGCCTTCTATCCCTTGCCCCAGTGGAAGGGCACATCATACTACAGAGCTCCCTGTGGGATCAGGTCCACTCTCAACTGCACGAGAGATCACAATCTTGCTTGGATTTTTCCAGCGCTCTATTCTTCCCTCTTGTGCTTTCTCCTAGGAGCACATCCTTAGTCACTCATACACACAAGAATTCCTGTCTCAGGGTGTCATAGTAGAAAACAAACCCTGAGAGAAAATGCAATAAGCATGAAAATAGAAAGAGATTTTCTGTTTCTTATTACAATTTTACCTGGCAAATGAAAGAAAACAATTCTCCTTGCCTGCGTTATGAAACGTGAAGTCAAGACTTTATTTTGAGTTAACTGGATAATTCTCTAACTACACACAGGTAAACATAACCTGTATACTTGATATTGTCCCAGAATTAAACTTTTCTTTCCATCCCCAAGACAGCACATACTAGCAAAATCTCAAACCTAAAAGAAAAGGACATGTAATATTACAAATATAGTTAGATGGATAAGGTTGTATCAAAGTTTATTTAAAATACAAAATCATATGGATGTATATATGCATGTGATGAAAAAGCTAATGTTTGTATAAAATCTATTTTCTTGACACTATGCTAAATATTTTACATAATATATCTATTGTGACTGTATTATTTAACCAACTTAATTCTCTGAATAATTTCACCCTCATATATATTTCTAAATTAAACATAGATCTGACTGATTTGCTAATAAAAAATGAGTGTTTAAGGCTCAATTCTGAGAATTCATAGGATATTGTTATTTTCTCACCATTAGACTATTTTTATCTTCAATAAACACAAGATATTTATAAAACCTTCAAAATTTATTTGAACAAGTTATGTTATCAAAAATTAATAAAGAAGAGGCTGACTCAATTACTTAATATTTTATTTCCCATGAATGTATTTTTTAACTGAATAGACCACACTGAACAGCTAATTTTGGCAACAAAATACTGTGGACACAAAAGGACACAAATACTGTGTTGAATACAATGCAGAATATTGCAAAGGGTTTGGAACAGAACCAAGAATAACCTTACTAAGGTCCATGAGGACCAAAGGGCAAGTGTCTCAGTATTCATTGTAAAGCACATTTTTATTCCGAGTAGCTTGTGTTCCTTAATGGCCCTGCCGGTGAGAAATTCCTCATATTATAACAGCATATGGGCTTTCTTTTTCAAGCAAAATGTAAGTAAGTAAAGAAAATACAATGTGTGTTCATTGAAAGAAGTATGTTGCCATATATCTGGTTGAGCCTCTCTCTATCTTTCTCTCATCTATGTATTTTGCTAATCTATCCTTAACTGCTTTCCTTAATGCATTTTCGTCTGCATTCGTATTCATCTCCCAGAAAAGTTGATTATGTGAGCCTCTTATCTGAAAAGCTCCACTCTCTGAATTAGGCCATGTTTCTCTACATGCATCATTTATGTTAAGAACTTCCCATTCTTATCTGAAACCTTCATTATCCAAATTAAGTCTCTGACCTTTTTCCATCTTGCTAATTGCGGTTTAATAACATCAGAATTCATATTTTCTGATTTAAGAGAATAAGGGGGAAAAGTTTCCTATGTCACTGGACCAAAATATAATAATTACTCATCTGCATGAAATGGTTTGTTTTGTAGCTGTGTGGCAAGTTTCCAGTTCAGATCTATTTTTTTAATCAAAGAGCATTGGTTTTAGGAGGTAACAAGTTTTCTTTTACTTTCTTTTTATTTTTAATTGAACTATAGTTGATTTACAATGTTGTGTCAATTTCTGCTGTACAGCAAAGTGATTTGGTTATAATATGTACATTCTTTTCCATTATGGTCTGTCACAGGATATTGAATATAGCTCTCCGTGTTATACAGTAGGACCTCGTTGTTAATCTATTCTATTGGGTTGGTCAAAAAGTTCGTTCGGGTTTTTCCATAACATCACCACTTAGTGATGACATCTACATCAGGTTAGTCAGATAGTCAGATATGTACTTAACACTGTTTTATTTTTTTAATTTTATTGAAGTATAGTTGATTTACAAGGTTATGTTAATTTCTGTTGTACAGCAAAGTGACTCAGTTATAGATATATATATCCCTTTTCATATTCTTTTCCGTTATGGTTTATCCCAAGATATTGAATACAGTTCCCTGTGCTATACGGTAGGACCTTGCTGTTTATCCATCCTATATATAATAGTTTGCACCTGCTAATCCCAAACTCTCGCTCCATCCCTCCCCTCCCCCTTCCCCCCTTGGCAACCAGAAGTCTGCTGTCTATGCCTGTGAGTCTACAACAAGTTTCAGTGTAACATGCGAGTAACAGGTGCATTTTCCTCCAGACACAGGAGAAATCAGGAACAGAAGGTGGCACTAGGTCCACTGGAGAAAGGTGAGGGAAAGAGAAGACACTGGAGGAAAGCTTAATAGTTTAGATCTTTTCAGGTCTTCACGTTGGCTCAGGGCTTCCAAGGAAAAGAAAGCCAGGAGCCTCAGGAGAGACCATGAAAGGGAAATCCGAGTAACGGGGCAATAGTGAGGCCTTCAAACTTCGATCTGTGCAGTCGTGAGATGACAGAGACGCTGGGCGCTGCTTCATGTTGTCACTGTGCCCACTTCTCATTTCTTACACTGATTTTAAACTTTGACATAATTATCAGTAAGGGATTAAAGAAAGTTATAAATGCCCACTATTTATAATATTTAAGGTGTGCAAGATATAACGGACCTGTCTAAGATGGATAGACATAAATCTATCTCTCTATATATTTATATAAATATCTAGCTACATCTGTATATACAACGTGTATATATATCTAAACAAAAATCTCTATATCTGTACAAATATCTCTATATATATCTGTATGTTACATAGCTATCTATATAAATAGAGTTAGATAATAGATATATAGTTGAATTATAAATAAATTCAAACTTTTTGTTTTTGCGGTACGCAGGCCTCTCACTGTTGTGGCCTCTCCCGTTGCGGAGCACAGGCTCCGGACGCGCAGGCTCAGCGGCCATGGCTCACAGGCCCAGCCGCTCCGTGGCATATGGGATCTTCCCAGACCGGGGCACGAACCTGTGTCCCCTGCATCGACAGGCGGACTCTCAACCACTGCGCCACCAGGGAAGCCCTAAATTCAAACTTTTAAAAATTAACTTTTATTGAAGTATACTTGATTTACAATGTTGTATCAAACTTTCATGTTAATATTTATTTTCTATTTTTATTTATATTATTTTATATTGTATTTATTTACCTTAGGGCCTGGAAAAATGCTAACATAAATAAAGGAAAAAAAACCATCAGGATGCCTGTCAGATGTTTTTATATATTGTAATGTATTCTCTTGATCACAAATATTGTTTTGATTTGTATTAAACAATATGACATCCATTATTTCTAATTATGCTGACAGGATTATATAGCAGAACCAAAGGTTGGGTTTACTAATGATGAGAAATTTATCTACAGAAAAAAGGCCTGATTATATAGTTAGAATAAGGCACTGTCCAAGTATTAGGATTTCAGAGGTTATATAGCCTGAGGATGAGTTTTTTTCTCATTGGTTTCCTGAAATAACAATTTATTTTAAGTGGGGAACCATCATTGTATTCCTCAGTTAGCTAGACTAAAATGAAAATACCATTATTAGCATTTACATCAAGGTCCTTTATGGAGAGATTTTTTAATGGCAGAGTGAGGGAGTAAAATGTCATGAAAGGCCTGATCCAGATTTGCTCGGAAAATTGAGCTCAGGTTGTCGTTATTATCTCTTCAAACAGCAAAACTTCTGTAATAGAGACTTGACTTAAACATTATGTATCATGCACAACAAAAGTAGGGAAATATTTAGATAATTTAAAGTAAATAATGGCTAAGTACCCTCATCTACCCTGAATGTCTGTATAATCGAGGCTTCAAAATTTCCCACCTCCCATTTCTGCCCCAAAGTTCCACTTTCATTTTCAACAGTCATGCAATTATTGATCTGAAAACTCAACCAGATATTGTAATAACTCTTTCTTGTACTTATAACATTTCAAGTAATTTATTGGACATCTTTTCATGCTGAGAGATGGGGAAGTTGTAATTTTTGTAGGATGATATAGTCAGTGATGTAGCCGGCATCTAGTTCCCTGACAGCATTCCCATTGGTATTTTCACCACATCATGGACCATTTTCCTTCTTTTTGAAATTTGGCAGGGAGAGGATCACATAAATGAGATTGAGGTCAGTGGTTCTCAATCCTTGTTTCATTTTAAAATGTGAACTATTAAAAAAAAAATACTAGCCAAGCCTCATCGGTGGAGACCTGAGGCCATTGGCTAAGGGGTGGGCTGAGTTGGAGCTACACAAAAGCCCTTTTTCAAAGTTGTTTTCAAAAATTACCCCAGGTGATTTTTTTATGAATAGTAAGAGTTAGGTAGAAATAAAATGAACTATTTTTTCCCATTTATCTATTGTTTTCTGAGACTATCACTTCTAGACATCTTTACTAAAAATAAAAACATAAGCCCAAATTTCTTGTGTTTCTGTTTCCCTTTCTTTCAGAAGTTACTTCAATTCTATTCGTAAAAGAATATGTTAAGGTGAATTAATAATGACGATGAGGATGCTGACGATATTAGTTATGATTCGCTGGGCATTGATTTTGTACTAGGGACTCTGTTGAATATCTTTCCTACCTCATATCATTTAATCTTCTTACGAAGACGCAAAGTAGGAATGATTATAATCCCTGATTGCATATAAAGAAATCGAAATAGGGATGGGAATTAAACTGCTTCCCTAAAATCACACATCCCATCCAAGGGTTGGTATAAGACCTAGACATTCCTGGTTCTGCTGCGCATCTTCTTAACCACAATCTAGCCTCTAGGTTTTAATTCAAGCCGTGGGAGAGGGAGAATATTGCTTATGAAAGTAGGGAGATGAAAGATATTTGATGACTGATGTCTTCTAAGTTTTTCCTTAGTCCTTAATCATATTCACCCCACTTTACAGAATATTTTCTCACCTTTGAACACTGGCAAAAGGGGAGTCATGACAACATTGGCTACTTGTCATTCACCATGTGCATTTAGAGCACCAAGCTCTTTGCATGCAGTGTGCCATCGAATCCTTACAAAAAGTTGGAATTATCACTTCCATTTGAAATGAGGCATCCGGAGTTAGAGCAGACAGCTCACCTGCCCAACGCCACCAGAGGGCGGGACACCGCCAAGGTCTCTGTCCTTACCACTGAAGCATGCTGCCCTGAAGCGAATTAGGAAAATCTGGGGATTCTGAGAAATACAAGATTTGTGATTGACTCTGAAAAGAAAATATCTCACTGATCCATACTTACCATAGAGGCCCTGGCTGAGGAGAAAAACAGAGTCATCTGGAAAACGGACAAATTTGTTGGGAAAAAACTTTAACAAAGGGAAAATGCCGTGAAGGCTAGGAGACCCGTATTAATCAAGACTCCTCTGACAGCACGTGACAGAAACTAAACATGAGCTGTCCTAGATGAAAGGCTGACTTTACAGAGTCTAGCAAGAGATAAACAAATTATGTAAAATGCTGCAAGGGACACTGGCCTCAGGCACAAATGAATGTATGATTCTTAGATCCCTTCAAATCTTTCTCTGCTCAGTCTCTGGTTCTCAGCGAGCCCGGGGAGTTGGCAGTAACATCCTGGAACTTCCCTGAGAGACATCCACCTTGTCCCCAGAAGCATCAGTGATGCGGGTGCAATTTCTGTATCCGCGGTGCCCAGATTCTGTTAATGACAGTGGCGGAGTGGAGAGCTGGTGGTGGCTTTCTCTGACCTTTACTCCTTCCAGAAGTCTTGCCAACACATAATCCCCCTGCTTAAGTGCAGTTCCACTTAAAATAATTAGAGTAGTTTCTACTTTCCTGATAAAACACCAATGATACAGCCCCTTAATAACATAAGCTATATTTTTGAGTAAATGACTATTGGTACCATTTTACAAATCACATTTTATTCTCAGTATCAGCCTGTCAAAGGCCATGAAGGGTGATTTTAATTCCCTGATGCATTTCAGAATTAGGTTCTTGTTTCTCCCTAAATTCAATAGGACTCTCTCCCTTTACTTCCATTGAAGCATTTACCCAACTTAACCTTATATTACAGTTAGGTAATTGACATAGCAACTGTTAGTAAATTATGTTCTTAGAAGGCAGGTCTTGTGTTTTATTTATTTTTTATCTTACCAGTAATTATTCCTATAGTAAGAACCTTTGCAGATATTGTTTAGAATTTCACTAAATTGGATTAAAATGATATTTCACAATAACATAATAGCAAAATAAAATATAATTTTATTTATTCATTCACAAATTATTAAAGTCCTACATATTTTTTTCTGATAAAATTTATGAAATAAGCTGTTCTAGTTCTTTCTTTAAAAAAAAAAAGGCCATTTGGGTCGGGAAAACCACTTTTTATTCAACTATTTATAGCTTCTTACATGGGAAAATAGACCTGAAATCTGAATATCTAGTTATTTTATGTACTGTATGTTCATAACCTTGTGCTTTTCTCTGATTATTTAATTTTCTTTTTGATTTGTAAGAGCTCTTCAAAAAATGGAGATAAAAACCTTTCTCTGTCATATGGGTTACAAAGAGTTTTCAGTGTTTTTTTTTTTTTTTTTAACTTTTGTTTTGATATTTTTGCCACTCTGTTTTGATGTGGTTCAATTTATCAAGTAGTTAAGTTTATTCATATTTCACTTTATGTTGTCTTATGTTTGTGTCATGTTTAGAAAAGATATTCTTGCTTAAAGGCTTTCTAAATCATCCACTATCTCTTCAAGTTCCTCCCAACCTGAGCACCCTGATATAACCAGAATTATGGACATAATATATGTGCTTCCAAACTGTGACAATGCATTTTATTTCTTTCAATGTATGTCAGGTACATCGTCATTCAACCTCAAATGGTAAACAATGGAGACATATATAATTATGTCTCTTCTTTGTACAGTATAGTGTTCCAGTGTTCAGACTGTGGTTTTATGGCTGTACTACAGTTTAATGTTCTCTTCCATCCATTCCCTCCCTCCACTGATGCGCATTTGTTTGCAGTTATTTTCTCTTTTATTTTCTTTTCTCTCCTCCTCCTCCACCAATTCCTTCTCCTTCTCCTCTTCTTCTTTTAATTTTAATGAATATATTGATGTAATCATCCTTTTATTTAAGTAGGATAAAATTCTAGACAGACGTTGTTGTTGGGTAGTAGATTATCAGATTATGGACACTTTAAATTGAAATCAATACCTAAATAACTTTCCCAAAAATCCCCAGTGTTTCATTTTGAATAATTATTGCCCTAAAAACTAAACCATTAGCCAGTTGCATAATCTTCTGTGAATTGCATGTTTATATTTTTGACAGGTTTTGAGTTGGTTTAACATGGTCCTTAGGTATCCACGGTGGATTGGTTCCAAGATCCCCCAAAGGTACCAAAATCTGAGAATGCTTAAGTCCCTTAGAGAAAATGCCATAGTTACTGTATTTATCTTTTTCCAAAACATTTCTGGAATTCTTTATTTAGTATGTTATCTGATTTCACCAGTTTACACGTGTCATAAAATATTGGGTGAAAATTTCTTTTGTCTTTTTACCTTTTCTGCCATTAAAATGTTTAAACTTGTTATGAATGACATATGACAACATTTTTAAAAATAGTTGCTGCATTTAATTGTTTAGAAAACTTTTCCAATCCATATGTTATAAAAGTATCCTTTATTTCTTTCTGATATTTTAATATAATTTTTAAATGTTACCTGATCTATTGTTAATTTTTTCTTAAATAAATTTATATAGGCTATTTGCCTCAAAATATTTATTGAATAATCTACTTTCTAATGTGATAATTAACATGCTCATTTGAATGAATTATAAACGCTATAATCTTTTGTGTAATTTTTTTTCAATATTCTCTTACCCAGTTACACATGTTGTAAGTCATAGTAGCTTTATAACATAATTTAATTATAATAATTAGTTCTATCTTCAGAATATACTATCTTCCTTCTTCTACTTTCTGTGAGGAGGAATTGAGGAGATGGGGGAGGAATCAAATCCTGGTAGATTCCTTTATGTCGCTGGTTAAGTTACTAGGTGGGCTTTTGTCTCCTTCTCATCTTCTAGAGAATTTCCCCCAAACTTCAAAAATTTTAAAGGAGTTTGTCCATTCACCACATTAAATTTATTATTCGTCAAATTACGTTTTTAGATTTGGGGTTCAAATTATGGAGATGCAGATTGGAGGTAAGAGCTGAGGTTACCCTGGTGATCAGGAGACCGACTAGAAGAAAGCTGCTGTGATGAAGGCTAAAGGTACTGGGGCCTGGAGTAGGACAGAGTGGTGGGGGGCAGGGATTGGCTGTGTGCCTAGCTGCCCGAGTCCTTCCTCTGTGATATGACCACCAGATCAATGCCTTAGATGATAGCAGTGGTTGGATACAGCGTGCGTTGCCCATGCTCCCTTGGATACAATAATTATTATTGGCAGCCCCTTTTCTGGCAACTAGATCTGACTTTATGCTTATTTAAGTTCTATGAAAGCCAATTTATTCTCCTTTCTCCTTGGATCCGTGGTTCTTTCCATCATGGCAGCACTCAGCTGGTATATGGAGCTTCCTAAAAATTCTGGGTTATAGTGATAGTAAGACTACTTACGTTACATCTTCCCCTGCATTAGAAGTATTTGTCCACTGCTGTGGGTGTTGATTTTGTTAATATATGTTTAATTTTGTGAATAATCTCTTCTGCAGATATAAGGTAAAACACTAGAATGGATGTTGATAATTAAGTGAACTCTAATCATCAAAAGGGATGGAAAAAGCGCAACCTGAGCCATTATGCTAATTCGGTTTGTTAAAACACAAGGAAGGTACAGTGAATAAATGCTTGCAAATGTTCTTTTACGTAACATAAGTAAGCTAACAGCCAACACTTTTACAGTGACTTACTAAAGCAGTAGTTAGGGAGCTACATGCATGACTGAAAATCTAATTTCTTAAATTCAAACTGCTAAAATGTATTTAGAGAATATGAAAAGAGGCTTAAGTTTATGCTATTGCTACAAAAAAGAAATCAGGTACAGTTGCCTCAAAATCAGGATCTCAATGCTATAACAGTTTTAAGTAAGATCTAGTCACTGGTAAGAAAATACTTTGGAATATTTGAGTACCACTGTATTTCAGTATTCATATTGCCAGAAATAATTGTTTATGATACATAAATTCTCTAAGCTGAGCATGTGAAAAATCTTATTAGACATAAAGATTTCAAAATTTAATTTAAAAGAATGGCAGACATATAATTACTAAAGATAAATCAGTTCTTACTTTGTAGTAAATCAAGTTGTTGAGGTTTTGTGTGGCTTTTTTTTTTGGTTGTTGTTTTTTACTAAGTATATGTTTAGTTTTTCTTTTTGCATTTATTAAGGTGGTGTTTTCTCTGCTTAAGCCTCTGCTAAAAATGCAAAATTGCTTTGCAGCAATCCTTTGCAATCTTCCATAAGGCAGAGTTTTTTCAGTACTCTTTAAAAGTCAAAAATTACTGTCAGGACCAGAGGGAAGAATACAGGATCATACACAGAATTTTGCAAGATCACACCAACACACTAAAATCTTAGCCTCATGTGATCCTGGTACTTTGTATATCTGTGAATAAGTAACTGGCCTAATTGAAAATTGCTTTCATGACATTTATTTGGTGTAGACTAATAAAGGTAGAAAAAATGTTTAAGCCTGAAAATATGAATAAAAAGACTTTTTAATATCTAAATAACAATCTGCACATTTGCACATTTTTATTAAGAGTCCTGTGTTTTGTTTCCTTTTATTTATCATTTGGCTACTCAAACTATCAGTGTACATTAGGGTTAGAATATCTTGGCATTTTCACTAATAACAACATAAAAGCATAACCAAGTCATTAAGACTAAAACAGATTTGAATAGTCTCTTGAAATTTTCAGAAACAAAAATCCTCATTCAGAAGATTAATCCCAGCGTTTCTAGTTGTTTTGTTGTTTTCATTGGTTTGTTTTTAGTCTTTGAGACTTTATATTTTCTTAAAACTCAGAAAGCATTTTCTCCCTTCATTTTCTTGAAAGGTATATCTACTTAGGTCTCAATAAATGTTAAATGAATTTAATCATGCTTTCATATACTTTTAATTACATAAACATCTCAAAAATTTTGTTGTAAACATATATAGCAACAGAGTAAGAAATGCATTATTATTGCTATACTTAGAACTGATATTCTCAATGCTTCTATATAAAATACTCGGAAATATATTTATGAAAATTTACATCACCTAAACAGTGAAAAAAGGACTAATTTTCTGAAATGGTTGTTCAAAGATATTTGATTTCTTTGTAGTTCAAATTCTTTGTTAATTATTAAATGACTTCAACGTTATCTGTTTCAAACTGAAATAGAGATAATATTCTAAATAGAGGATCATATATCATAATGAACATGAGCTTTTTAGTCAGACCAATCTGGGTTCCAGATCCAACTCTGTCATTTATTATTAGCTCTTTGAATTGGGAAAATTAAAACATTTTAAGCATCAGTTTCCTCAATTAAAAAATTCATTGTAGAACTATCCACGTCTCACGGTCTTTGAATAAATTATGTGAAATAAACTATATAAAATATATGACATTTCTGAAGTGCTCAGTACATAAAATCTATTACTAAGAGTCATTATTGTTTATCTTTAATATGAAATGATGGACATTGATGGTTCCTTTTTTTTTATTTTCACATGTGAAATTGGATGTCAATACATTTCTGGGTAGATATAAATTTAATTGTTATAAAACTTTGGATCGAACTACCAGCATCAGAGCAAGATGTGATTACCTCTGATAAGCTGTATGTTTGATTCTCTTTCCTACACCCAGGTTCTTCAGGCAAAAATAATTCCATCACTGAGACTTAAGGTATAAAACATCTGAGAAAATGATTGAAGAGGTAGTTCTGTGTCCACGTTTGATTGACACCCAAAAGTTTTACCATTAAATTTGTTGAGGTCAAGTTCCCCACTATCCTTTTATGATAAAGTGCTGTAAGGTCAGAGGCAGCAGTGGGAGAAAATTTTTTATAATCATAGCAATTAAAAATAACCACTGCTACTGCAAATATACAGTGATTTAAAATATACCAGAATCACAAGGAATGGTTTTCTGATTATATGAAAATCTATTTGAATGCAAGTGACAGGAGCATACCTTGAAATCATTTAGAATCTGCAATCAGGTCATCTGGGTTTTGCAAATTAAAGGAATATATATTTTTGTCTCATATAAAAGTGAAGTATTTGATCCCACTCTAAAATTCTTAGAATAGCGTTCCTCCCACGATCAGGTGCACTTTAAATATATAACATTTTTGTAACAAGAAAAAAGGCAATCACCACTTACTGAGACAGAAAGAGTTCAGATCCCAAAATTAATAAAACTTGCACTGTACTATTAGCTGTGCTTTTTCGACAGACTAGCAAATATTTTAACAAGTGGAGATAAAGCTCAGGTCCAATCCTACATGTTAGCAGCACCTCATGGAAATGTGGAGAAAGGGGGTTATGCAGAGTTCAAATGCAGGCCAGCCCTCTCCCCCCAACCAGATTAAAAGCAAAGGTAAAAGAGAAGGTCTTTCATATTTTGAAAAAAAAAATAAATGCACATGAAACAGGAACTAAAAATATTATGTGTGTAACAGTTACTTGAAAGATTGAGTATAACATTTCAGGGACGATGAAGGCTGTAATAAATTCAGTCAAATTGGTTCAAATATAATTATGTCAATTATACTTCACAGAAGCCTGTGCTCCAGTCCCATGGTCAGTGGCTTTATTGTTTGTAATAGGCCAGTCTGTGCTTTATCTCTGTTACACAAGTGGAAATTCTCTTCAGGATCTCATAAAGCAAATTCACACTAAAGTTGCATTCCTTAAACTATAACCCAGTGGGCCTACATCACCTTAAACCTAGGCTGATTCATAAGTAATCTGTTTTGATTTTGCATTATATTTGAGGATCTTAGAAAATAATAATCATGATTCAACATGATATCATGTTTTTGTCTCATTCCCATGAGTTGAGTCACAAGGCATAGATGCCATTAAGCCGCTAAGAAGCAGGAAACTGAAGGACACGCTCAAACAAAACTAGTTTTACTTTGAAACTATTTCCTTTAGCACTAATTTTAACTTTTTTCATCTTAAAGCAAAGTAAATTAATAACTAGGGCAAGTGGAAAGGTTTTTTGCTACTACTAATATTTCATACTATTGCAATGCCCTTATTTTTTGAGATCCTTTAAGCATCTTCTTATCTACCTATATCAATATTCTAGGAAAAATTGCTAAAGGAGTAATGTGCTCAAGTTACAAAGTGAGAAGATAAAGATACGTCTTGAAATCACCAGAAGCATCATTTGCTGAACTAGAATTGTTTTGTTTCTCTTGCTGCCATCTTACATTAAGTAGATTTTATAGGGAAAGCTGGACAAAAGAATGAAAAACAATTAGCCATAATACTATTTCAGGAATTAGATTTTAAACCTGACATAGCCTACTAGGTTCAGTTTATACATATATATCCCATATCCAGTGTTGTTATTGAGTAAATAGAGAAAAAAATATATATTCTCATGTCCATGAATTTCAGCTGTGTAACCTTGAACAATAAACATTAATATTTATCTTGGTCTTAAATGCAATAGTACCCATACAGGTACTAATCCAAATGGTCATACATAGCAGATATTCTACAAAGCTTAGTTTCTTTTTACTTTCCATAGGGGAAAAAAAATGATACTTTTATCTATGGTTTTCTAAACACCAGGAAATGGAAACTACCAACAAATCAAAATCTCAGTCCTTCACATGGCTTCCACTTTTATTCATTAGAAATGGCCCACCTCATGTTGAGCAAGGGAAGATTCGTTTTAACCCAAGAATTGCTTGAATAAGCTTCAGTGTGCTTCTTTTCTCTGCTATCATTTATTTTTGGCCATCTTAAAGTTAAAAAAAAAACCAAAACTGAGCATGATCTTAAGTTTGTCCCCCTGCCGCATTCCCATCCTAATCCCACCATAGTCTAGGTCTTTACAATCTTCCTCTTTACTTGGCTTTGGGGATTGGAAACGAGAAAGAAAGTGCATTTAGTTCCTTTTAAAAGCATACACCATAGGATCAATCTACGCTGCTTTTATTCTTTTAGCAACAACATAAATTTATTAGGGAAAATGGCAGCAAGGAAATTGATTTCACCATTAGCATGGAGCCTTCCTTGCAATTGCCCCATTGCTCTCCTAAGTCAGCTGTCTCCGAAAACTGGGGTAAAAGTAAATGTGTTTCCAGCGAAGCTTCCGAACTAGATAGTGATTGAAAACTCTACACGCAGACCCATAACATCCCCTCATTTACACACCCCAGAAGCGGGGAACGGAGAGCTCAGAGCCACGTGCTGAAAGCTCAGCGAGAGCCTCACCCTGTGCACCTTGACCTCCTGAACCAAAGCTGACGGCCAGTCACTCGTAAGCCTTCAGTTGTGCTCCAGTCTAAGAGCTGACATGTGAGCCTGAGAGGCAGTGACAGGCTGCTCTGACGTGGCTGTCATCTGGCTCATTTTCTACACAAACCATCAACATAATTCACTCTAAAGGGCTCTCCGAGAGGACCTAATGCTTTTTTCTTTCTTCCCTTGTACAGTGCAGAATTTAGGACAGCTTATTTTAATTCGATGACCTGCACTATGATCTAATAAGGGACAGCTGTGGCAGCTAAATCCCCAAGCTATTTATTGTCAATTAGAATGAATCCTAAATAAACTCCCTTCATTCTAAACGTGACCCATTCTTGAACGGTAGATGAAAATGACACTTAGAAAAGGAAACGTGGAGGAGTGGAAGAAAGAGCCAGTGGAATGTAAAAAACTGTGAGAATGATCACTCTTCAAACAAAATTAGAAGGAGGAACAGTGATAGTGACATTTTGATGTCAAATAATTGCAACTGAAATGTTGGTACTGGGGAGGGTATCCACGGGGGGAACACAAAGGAATAATATCAAGGTGTCAAAGAAAATGTACCATGTTATTAGAGTTAAGCTAAAAATAGATGCATTCTATTTGAAGAAAAAAGTCTTTACTCAAATACTTAAAATGGCCTAGAGCAGTGAATTATAATCTTTTCCTGTCTGGTATTCATCATAAATAAACATTTTCCAGCAAGACCCTGGACGCCAGTACACAAATCTATCTGCATATGTATGTTAAAAGAAAGTCTCCTGAAGTCATATTTACTTTGCCACATGTGATGCACTCTCAGTCTGTGTTCTGTTCTATTCTTTTTCATATTCAAAGAAATGCTAATCACAGCTCATCAAGTTCACTTCACCATCCCCTCAATGGTCAGGACCTACCCTTTGAAAAATTGTATTCCAGAACCAAGAAACAAAACACAAAAAGGAAATAGCTAAAGAAAACTGGAAGCATTTGGAAAAACTGATAATCGGAGAGAATCTAACAGCTCAGCGAAGAGGCAAGTACACTGTGGGCCTAAGCAAATTAATTTATTATATCATTGTTTACCGCTTCTTGAGTGTGGAGGACATGGTGGAAAACATAAGGAAGGGAACATCGGAGTGTGAGACTGTTATCCTTAAGTGTAGCTGTCCATTAATTTCTAAGCTTTTCTCACTTAAGTATATAAAACATGAAATGATTTCTTAGTGTCCTTGGAAACCCTCACACGGATAAATGCTAGAAGTGATAATGATGCCACGTCAAATCAAGACACAAGAGAACTTAGGCCTTGAGTAGAGAAAGCCGGATGATTCCCCCTGTTTTGGGAGAAATAAAAGACTTTTAAAGGGGCTCAGATTGCTAGAATTGAATTGAGATTGCATGACAGTTTTGAAAGTGTAAGGGCAAACTTGACAAGTAGAGTTGTTTAAAGGGATCGGCTCTCCCTCCTGGAGGACCATATCTCTCAAAGAATGTTGTCAGTTTGTATCACTTGCTCTGTACCTTTCTCTGACTGTCAGGCAGACTCAGGAATAAGCTGAAATTGGGCTGGCTGTTGTGAGGGGCCTTCTGCCTATGGGTAAAAAAGACACCACGGATGCTGGACTTCCTGCAGAGAAACCCATTCTCCCCAGCCTGCTGGGGCTGAGGACCTAGAATTTATTTGTAGTTTCCTCGGCCCAAAGGATCTCCAGTGCCCTTATTAATGAGCTGGGTCTTAAACTCTGAACTCTCCAAATTTCTTCACATGCATGTAAGTTACTATATCAGTTTTTTTTGCTTTCTTTCACATTAAAAAGTGTTAAAACTGTCAAGAAATAAGAAAATGTGTCATATCTAAGCAGTAAAGTCTAAATATGGTTTTTAAAAATCCTAATCCTGGGCTTCCCTGGTGGCACAGTAGTTGAGAGTCTACCTGCCGATGCAGTGGACACGGGTTCGTGCCCCGGTCCGGGAAGATCCCACATGCCACGGAGCGGCTGGGCCCGTGAGCCATGGCCGCTGAGCCTGCGCGTCCGGAGCCTGTGCTCCACAACGGGAGAGGCCACAACAGTGAGAGGCCCGCGTACCGCAAAAAAAAAAAAAAAAAAAAAAAACCCTAATCTTAATTAGTTTTCTCCAAATTATAGACTCCACCAGAAAGATGCCTTTAGTGTCTCAGTCATACGCCAAAGTGGAAATGTCTGGAGAAGGCAATGTATTTTATGATATTCCTCCCTAGGTTGCAAATGGAACTCATATTTCATAAGCAAAGCTAGAGGCAAGCTATCACCACTTGCATGTGCTAATGTGACTTTTCCATGCCATCAAAAGGCAACAGAAAAAAAGAAGAGGAGATGAAATAAATCTGGTTCTCAACTAACATACTGACTGAAGTGATGCCTGTAACAATGAAAGGATTATACATACTGAAGTCAGAAATGGTGTTGTCAATAGTTGGAATTCACAGTCATGTCATAGTGAGATTAGCTCGTGACCATGGCTACATGTGAGCGTGTAGATGTCCACAGCCACCCTGAGACTTTGAGAAGTCGATGCTCTGACTTAACCTCATACAGAGAAGGGAAAGTATGACAACAACTTAGTGAGACATTGCCTAACATTGCTGTTCTCGCCAGCTGTTTATACCGTTAACCCCACAGTTCACTGCTCACCTTGGGAACTCAGTCAAAGTGATGAGAACTTTAGTCCTTCACATTTCCTCAAATCTGAACCAAAGTAAAGCCTGGGGATTAAGAAGCACCTCATGCAACTATTATCTATTTTGCTAACTTGGTATCAGGGATGGAAATAAAAACGTAAATTTGATGCTTTAATTTATGAACGAGGGCAATGGGTCAAGCTAGATATTTCATTATTTGTGATAATTAATAATAAGTAGAAGAAACTCAAAACCTTGCTGCTCATTCTTATTTAGGGCTGTTCAAAAGTAGATTACACGCACACACACACACACACACACACACACACACACACACACACACGTTAAAATAAGAAGCCAGAACCTATTTTCAAGCTGTGAATTACCCTCTGTATTTGTTTTGTTTTGTTTTCTTCCTTTTTAAAAGAAATCTAGGGTAAAAATAACCATAACTTTAGGTGTCAGGAAAAAAGCCTTTAATATAAAAACCTAGACTCACCCTATAGAACAACAGGAGAGTGGTTAAGAATTACAGTGTATCTTCCTAATGAAATCTTACTTAGCCATGATATACAATAAACCATCGTATTTAGAGTGATTTAATACTTACGACAGGATGATACCTATGATATAAAGTTAAGTGGACGTTAAAACTAAAAATAATATGGTCTCACATTGTAAAACAATGCATTAAAGGATCAAAATACATCAACCTGTTTAATTGAACCCTCCATGTGGTAACATAATGGGTGATTTGACTTGTTAAACAATACTAAAAGTATTTTACTTCCAAGTGTATTGTCATATATACATATTGTTATTCCTATATAAGATATTTTATAATCAAAGTAATACACATTTAAATTCTGATGATGTTCATACCTTTGTATGCAAGCATGTATACAGTTATATTTTTCAACAAAATATAAGGCTAATGAACATAGATCTAAAATATGATGTAACCTCATAAATAATCAGGCACATGTTACTTTAAAAAGTGCTATGATAACCATTTGATGGGTAGAATATTAAGGCTGATGATTTCAAGTTTCGACAGAGATACGGGGTTACAGAAATCCATACAATTGCTAGTTCAAGTATAATTTGCTAAAATCATTTTGGAGAGAAAGTTGATAATACTTGGGAAAGTTGAAAATATAACAATTCCACTTTTAGGAATATATTCTAGGAAAGTGATCCCACGTATGCAGAATGAAAACTTGGAAACTCCAAACTGTACCTCATTAAGAGAGTGAATAAGGTATAATAAATTCATACAAAGAAAAGCACTTAAAATGAGTGAATTGGATCTTCATATCAAAATGAATAAATTTTGAAAAGAATATTGATTGTAAAAACAGGTTTCAAGAAGATATTTATATCATGATAGCATTTATATTAAACTTTTAAAAAAATACTACACATTTTTATAGATACCAATAAAAAATATGGGCAAAGACAAAATCAACGTAAGAATGGAGTCTACATCTAGGAAAGGAGGGAACGGAGTGGAAAAAAATAAATCTACAAAGAATTGACTGCATAAAAAAGCTGAGATAATCGCCCTGAGAATTCAGTCTTTATTTTGTCTGAGCTGAAACTGTGTGGGCATTTGGTATGCTACTCTCTCTGCTTTTCTGTAGGTTTGAGATAGTTTGTAATAAAATATATATTCATACAACAAAACTTTAAAAGTTTACAGTTAAAACTAATCCAGTATTCATTTTTAAATATCAGTTTACCGGGAAAGTTTAGTCCCATATATCACAAGAGCATTATATTGGTTAGGTCACATATGCGAAGAATCTGTTTACAGTAAGTGCTATAAAATGACACGCCGTTTCTATTCATATATAAATTCATCCAAAATGTTTCCTCATGTTTCCTTTTGTTTTCTGAACGAGAAACATAACTGGTGCAGGTGCACCCAGTTACAGGCCTTGCAAGTCCTGTGAAGCTAACATCTAACAGTGCGCCGCGAAGCATACCTTCCGTGCTCAGAAATGTGCCTTTTATAAAGGACTTCCGTTACCAGGACTCTCCTCACCTGGTCTGTGACCTTTCAACAACTGGACTGAAGCTAAACCTGCCTGCTTCACAGAGAGGAAGTCAACCTAGTGTGATGATGATAAAAGAAAAATCATTTGACAGTGATATCATAGTTTCCTAAATTACTTCAGATTTTAAAACAAGATAATACTGCAGACAGTCCAGTAAATGCATTATTGTGAGTGCTGGCATCATTAAATCTCCCTTTTGACTTAAGAATTTTATTTTAAATGCAGAAGTACATTATAAAAACTGCTTTTGACAGAGGCCTTTCCCAAAATAGCCAATTATAAAGATCTGAAAGGTAATCATTTTCCAACTCCTGTATATAATCAATTTCTCAAAGAAAATGCTCTCACTTCATTTCTTGTTATGTAAACATTATCAGTACATTTGCTTATGCTTATATCAACTGGGAATCTTGCTTGTTTCAGGCTGGCACTATCCCCAAAGTTACTTTCAAAATACAAAAGTTTTATAGAAAAGAGACTTGAAACTTAGAGGAATTTAGCTCTTTGCACAAGGATTCTATAGCTGTAAGTGGCCCGCGGGGAATCAGCATCCAGCATGGTCAGCAGGACGGCCATTGTCTTAACTTATATTCTGTTAAGAAGAGCTGGTTCCAGGAGACCAAGGTCGGGAACAGCCTGTGTTCATCTGCCTTGTCTGTACTTCTGGTCCTAGAGAGTCCAAAATCAACTGATGTACTCTTGGTAGAGCACAGTTGGGTGGACCATCTCTCTCTAATCTCTATGTGGGCCTATAAATAGATAAAAGAAAAAAAGACGAGTGACCAGTGACCTGACCATCTCTCCAGTCATGATGAATCTGTGAGACTGCATTTCTTCTAGTTTTGTTATCATAACACAATTTACAACACATATTCTGTCATTGCTATGGAACCGCTATTTGATAGAGTGCAATAATAGATTGATAGAAAGATAGATGTAGATATTAAATTTTATCTAATTATATATGTATGCATTTACATTATCTATCTATCTATCTATCTACCTATGATGTCAACCACATTTATGTATTAACCAGGCCCAACAGATACTATAAATGCATATCTCTTCTAAAATCTAAGGCCATTTTATTAGTTTTGCTAAAGCTGCATTTTCTAAGCAATTGTATTTAAGAAAATAAATTGTTATCCTTCCTTTACATCATATCTGTACCAATCTACACTACACTACTTGCTCTACAAGTCCACGATCACCATTATTTTCCTAATGCATGTGAACAGACCATATAAATAGCCATTGCTATTGTGAAAGAGCACATACAAAAGAATTGTGAGAAAACTATTACCTTTAAAAAATTAACTTTGAAACCAAGGATTTTAGCTCACATTGGTTTCTATGTGCCACGGCATATTCTAAAGATCTTATAGTGTGAAATAATGAATGTATCATATACTGAGATAGTTTGCTAAAAGTTGTTAGTTTAGCCTTGCTTTAAAAAATCATATTCAAATAGTAACAGATATTATAAGGTCTCTTCCACAGTATCTGTTCTCAAGCGCCTTCTTCTATACCTTTCACTACTTAAAAGCTAGAATCTAAATACCATTTCTAGCCACCCTCTAGGGCAGGGCTGGCCACTTGATTAAACTCTGCTCCAGAATTTGTGAATGGAAGTTTGCTGGGAGGAACATCCTTTTGCAGATAGAAAGTCCAGTAGAGGGAGACACTTCAGGCCCTCCCACACCTACTCTATCAGGACCCCTGGAGGTTTGGCAGGGAACATGAGGACTAGAGCAGGAAGACAGGAGAAGTCTGGCTCTGAAATGATATTCTTAACTAGCTGCACCTTCTTTGGTCTGCCTCCTTAAGGCTTCCAGTTAGAAGAGAGAGAATAAGCTCATGTATTTGTGAAGGACCAGCCATCTCCTGCAACAAAGGAACCACAGTTCTCTGCCACATGGTGTTTTATCCTCTTTCATCTGGTTGGGAGTTGAGCCTGACACAGTCTCAGGAGCAATGGGCTCAGGTGGAAGAGGTAGGGCAAACATTTCAAGGCTTCGCTTCTTTCCTTCTCCTCCTTTTACTCTATCTTCTTCCTTCATTTCTCAGGGAAATGGACTCTTTATTTTTTCCCTTTTTTAACAACATTAACACACCTTAATTTTCTCAATCTTCCCATTAAAACCTAGGTGGAAGTTACCAAAAATGTCACTCTCAATTCTTTCTAACTTGGAAAAATTAAAGGTGTGGAGGGAAAGAAATAGCAAGAGAGGAAGGGCAAACTCTTTTTCTTACACCACCAATATGAAGACATACATTTTATGATGCACTTCAATAAAGAAACGAAACTTTCAAAACATCTGCAAAAATTTAAATGCAAATAATTATCATTGCTTTTGAACACATTCATGTTTAACTAAAAAGCATATTCTTTATCATTCACTTTATAATTGGTTATTCCTTTTTTAAAAAAATTATGAGAAAAATGTCAGGCATCTAAAAATCTCAAACTTTCCACTGAAATAGTGGTATTATATTTTTATTTAACAACTTTTGCTTTATATCTCTTTCTATTTTTAAATCAATTAAGTATGCTGCATAGGGATAGATGGGCTGAGATATACACACAGACAGCACCAGAGCAACCCTGTGAATTAGATATCAGCTCTCTTCTCAAAGTCTTTGAGTAAGTATATTCCTAGCTCCCAGAGTAAAAGCTAAAAACCTACAAGGCCCATCATAATCTTCTCTCTCCCACCTCCCACGGCCCCCCCTTAACTCAGCAATTTCATCTGCTCCTACGCACTCCCCCAGGTCAGGACACGGATCGTGACCTTTAACTTAAGCACAGCCAGGTCAGTCCCACTCGGTGCATTGGTCCTGAGCTGTACTCCTCCTGTCACACTTCCTCACCTCCTTCAACTCCTACTTCAAGTGCTCCATTCTGAATGAAGCACTTCCAACCACCCTACTTTCTTTTTTCTTTTCTTTTTTTTTTTGCGTTACGCGGGCCTCTCACTGTTGTGGCGTCTCCCGTTGCGGAGCACACGCTCCGGACGTGCAGGCTCAGCGGCCATGGCTCACAGACCCAGCCGCTCCGCGGCATCGGCAGGCGGACTCTCAACCACTGTGCCACCAGGGAAGCCCCACCCTACTTTAAATTTGAATATCCTTCCACACTCTTTAGGATGCCTAACCTCCTAGGAGCTTTCATTGTTTCCCTATAGAACTTACATGTGTTTGTGGATCAGTCCTGCTGTTTTCCATCAAAGCAAGATGACTCAGACTCACAAATGTCTCCGTTGGAGAAAAAATTATATGGCCATCCTCCTTATAACCAATACAATTGACTTATTGTTGAAATATAAAGTGTTTTTCTTCAAATAAAGTCAAAAATGAAAACTCCTAAATGACATAAGTATTGAGCGATAATCATGTGTGCATATCACTAAATTTTAATTGAATAAAATCACCCAAAAACATGGACTCCTAGGCAACGATCATGTCTTTCTCTGTCACTTAGCCTTTTGCCTGCAGTTCATTTAGGGATAATTACAGGACAATTATCCACCTGCATCAAATTTGAGGCTCCTGCCTAATGTTTACCAGAAGATTTTACAAAGGATATTCAACTCATGATTGACGGCATAGTAATTATCAAACATTTCAATCTTGTTCAAAATAAATAAAAGCCCAAATAAACAAACATCCAAAAAACGGAGTCAGTTCCTGCTAACTACAGGTAAATGGAAAAGTCTTGGCACAAACAATGCACTTCAATTAACAAAAGATAATTTTTAAAAGGTCTTCAAATATACTTAAAACCAAGCATAATTTCTATTTTTATTCTGTAACTCCAGTGTCTATGAAATTATTAAGCTGGAAAAAAATCAATCAAGAATTTAGCTAACAGAATATTATAGAATTCTCTAAACAAATCTGTGTAGTATTATATATAAAACTCTCCTAAAATGCAAATTTAATATATACCTAATAACTCAAGGATGTCATTTTTCACAATCCAAAAATAGACTGGGATGGAAAAACTAATAACACTTGTTATGACTCCAGGAGGGCTCACGCCAAGGAGTACTTACTTCCCAGAACTTCCGCTGCCAGTGTTCTTGTCCCCGCAGTGAGCCATAGCCACCCCCTGCCTCTGGAGGAGACCCTCCAAGACTAGCAGAAAGGGATTGAAGAGATGACCTTCACAAATCACCATCAGTCCTAGGATACTGTGACACATGTCAAAACATGTGTGTTGGGCTTCCCTGGTGGCGCAGTGGTTGAGAGTCCGCCTGCCGATGCAGGGGACATAGGTTCGTGCCCCGGTCCGGGAAGATCCCACATGCCGCGGTGCGACTGGGCCGGTGAGCCACAACTACTGAGCCTGCACTCTAGAGCCCTCGAGCCACAACTGCTGAGCCTGCATGCCACAACTAATGAAGCCTGAGCACCTAGAGCCTGTGCTCTGCAACAAGAGAAGCCACCGCAATGAGAAGCCCGCGCACTGCAACGAAGACCCAACGCAGCCAAAAATAAATTTTAAAAAAATTAAAAAAAAATACCTAGAGACAAATGACAATGAAAACACGACAATCCAAAATGTATGGGATGCAGCAAAAGCAGTTCTAAGAGGGAAGTTTACAGCAATACAGTCCTACCTCAAGAAACAACATCTCAAATAAACAATCTAAACTTACACCTAAAGGAACTAGAGAAAGAAGAACAAACAAAACCCAAAGTTAGTAGAAGGAAAGAAATCATAAAGATCAGAGCAGAAATAAATGAAATAGAAACAAAGAAAACAATAGCAAAGATCAATAAAACTAAAAGCTGGTTCTTTGAGAAGATAAACAAAACTGATAAACCTATAGCCAGATTCATCAAGAAAAAGAGGGAGAGGATGCAAATCAATAAAATTAGAAATGAAAAAGAAGTTACAATGGACACCACAGAAATACAAAGTATCATAAAAGACTACTACAAGCAACTCTATGCCAATAAAATGGGCAACCTGGAAGAAATGTGGACAAATTCTTAGAAAGGTATAACCTTCCAAGACTGAACCAGGAAGAAATAGAAAATATGAACACACCCATCACAAGTAAGGAAATTGAAACTGTGATTAAAAATCTTCCAACAAACAAAAGTCCTGGACCAGATGGTTTCACAGGCGAATTTTATCAAACATTTAGAAAAGAACTAACACCCATCCTTCTCAAACTCTTCCAAAACGTTTCAGAGGAAGGAAAACTCCCAAATTCATTCTACGAGGCCACCATCACCCTGATATCAAAACCAGACAAAGGTACTACAAAAAAAGAAAATTACAGGCCAATATCACTGATGATAGATGCAAAACTCCTAAACAAAACACTAGAAAACAGAATCCAAAAACACATTAAAAGGATCATACACCATGATGAAGTGGAATTCATCCCAGGGATGAAAGGATTCTTCAATATATGCAAATCCATCAATGTGACACAACATATTAACAAACTGAAGGATAAAAACCATATGATCATCTCAATAGATGCAGAAAAAGCTTTTGACAAAATTCAACACCCATTTATGATAAAACTCTCCAGAAAGTGGGCATAGAGGGAACCTACCCCAGCATAATAAAGGCCATATATGACAAACCCACAGCCAACATTGTTCTCAATGGTGAAAAACTGAAAGCATTGCCTCTAAGATCAGGAACAAGACAAGGATGTCCACTCTTGCCACTGTTATTCAACATACTTTTGGAAGTCTTAGCCACGGCAATCAAAGAAGAAATAAAAGGAATACAAATTGGAAAAGAAGTAAAACTGTCACTTTTTGCAGATGACATGATACTATACATAGAGAATCCTAAAGATGCCACCAGAAAACTACTAAAGCTAATCAATGAATTTGGTAAAGTTGCAGGATACAAAATTAATGCACAGAAATCACTTGCATTCCTACACACTAATGATGAAAAATCTGAAAGAGAAATTAAGGAAACACTCCCATTTACCATTGCAACAAAAAGAATAAAATACCTAGGAATAAACCCTACTTAAGGAAGTAAAAGACCTGTACTCAGAAAACCATAAGACAGTGATGAAAGAAATCAAAGATGACACAAACAGATGGAGAGATATACCATGTTCTCAGATTGGAAGAATCAATATTCTAAAAATGACTATACTACCCAAAGCAATCTACAGATTCAATGCAATCCCTATCAAATTCCAATGGCATTTTTTACAGAACTAGAACAAAAAAATCTTAAAATTTGTATGGAGACACAAAAGACCCCAAATAGCCAAAGCAATCTTGAGGGAAAAAAATGGAGCTGGAGGAATCAGACTCCCTGACTTCAGATTATACTAGAAAGCTCTAGTAATCAAGATGATATGGTACTGACACAAAAAAAGAAATATAGATCAATGGAACAAGATAGAAAGGCCAGAGATAAACCCATGCACCTATGGTCAACTAATCTATGACAAAGGAGGCAAGAATATACAATGGAGAAAAGACAGTCTCTTCAATAAGTGGTGCTGGGACAACTGGACAGCTACATGTAAAAGAATGAAGTTAGAACACTCTCTAACACCATACACAAAAATAAACTTAAAATGCATTAAAGACCTAAATGTAAGACTGGACACTACAAAACTCTTAGAGGAAAATTTAGGAAGAACACTCTTTGACATAAATCACAGAAAGATCTTTTTTGACCCACCTCCTAGAGTAATGGAAATAAAAACAAAAATAAACAAATGGGACCTAATGAAACTTAAAAGCTTTTGCACAGCAAAGGAAACTATAAACAGGCCAAAGATGACCCTCAGAATGGGAGAAAATATTTGCAAATGAATCAACGGGCAAAGGATTAATCTCCAAAATATATAAATGGCTCATGCAGCTCAGTATTAAAAAAACAAACAACCCAATCCAAAAATGGGCAGACATTTCTCCAAAGAAGACCTACAGATGGCCAAGAGGCACATGAAAAGCTGCTCAACATCACTAATTATTAGAGAAATGCAAATCAGAACTACAATGAGGTATCACCTCACACCAGTTAGAATGGGCATCATCAGAAAAATCTACAAACAACAAATGCTGGAGAGGTTTGTGGAGAAAAGGGAACTCTCTTGCACTGTTGGTGGGAATGTAAATTGATACAGCCACTATGGAGAACAGTTCCTTAAAAAACTAAAAATAGAATTACCATATGACCCAGCAACACCACTACTGGGCATATACCCAGAGAAAACCATAATTCAAAAAGACACATGTACCCCAATGTTCACTGCAGCACTATCTACAATAACCAGGTCATGGAATCAACTTAAATGCCCATTGACAGACGAATGGATAAAAAAGATGTGGTACGTATATACGATGGAATATTACTCAGCCATAACAAGGAACGAAATCAGGGAATTTGTAGAGACGTGGATGGACCTAGAGACTGTCATATAGAGTGAAGTAAGTCAGAAAGAGAAAAACAAATATTGTATATTAACGCATATATGTGGAATCTAGAAAAATGGTACAGATGAACCGGTTGACAAGGCAGAAATAGAGACACAGATGTACAGAACAAACGTATGGACAGCAGGGGGGGAAAGTGGCTTGGTGGGTGGGGGTGGGGGTGGGATGAATTGGGAGATTGGGATTGACATGTATGCACTGATGTGTAGAAAATAGATAACTAATAAGAACCTGCTGTATAAAAAATAAATAAAATAAAATTCAAGAAAAATGAACACTTTAATTATCTGCCTTAATTATTTTCCACATTTATTCTCTAATAAGGTATTTCACATATTTGCCTTATGTCTACCCAGTTATTCTTACATATATGCATTTCTTGTGCCTATAAATTAACACTGACTTACATTTAAACTTGAAAGATAAAACAGCATCAAATCCATGATATGTGTATAATTACCAAAATTTTAATTTTATATCAACGTGTATTATTTACGAGAATATTAAATAATACCATTTAGCTTGGTGCATGTGTCTGAATTTTTAACAAAGAGAACACATACAAATTATGCTGTTTTGAAAACTCAAATGAAGATTTCATATCCCTGGTTACTGCTGAGCCAACCTCTTTTATCAGTGTCTCATAAATCTCACTGAAGAAGGTTTAGTTACATCAATATATTGTTGATTTTTATATGGTCTTTTGGGCTTAGGATAAAGAATAACAAAGTGATATTGATTTAATTCACGCTAGGTAAATCTTCTATGACCTTCTTGCTCAACTAAGTGTAATGTTCATGACTTCTAGATTAATGTATTGCAGAACAAATCCATACTTGTTCTTAAAATTTGAAGTACAAATGGATAATAAAATGAACTTTATATTCTGGAGGATTAGACTATATATCCTGTCTTATCTCCTATTTATGAATTCTTGTTTATTCATGTACATTAGTACCCCATATACAAATTTAATCAATATGAATGTCAATTAATTTCAAGTTTTTCAAGGAATAAGTTGATATAGACCTGAAACAAGGTCATCAGTAGTGGATACAGAACGGAATTGCAGCAGTAAATGGTAAATGTAGAGATAAGGAAGAAAATGCAAAATATATTGAAGAATTGACTTGGTGAAACATGGTGCACAATCTTTGAAGGCATACAAAAATTGGAACAGGGAGTAGATAAGAAAAACATAAACTTATAGCTTGAATGAGGACGTTGGTGATGATTAAACTGAGATAGAGAACACAGGCAGTGGAATAAATACGAAGAAAAATAAGTTCGGTTTTAGCTTGAAAGTAAGGTGCACAGCTTGGGGTAGAACTGTGCACATTTGAAACTACGGTGTGGTTGGTGACTTCTGTCTCTTTTGTGTCAAATCCTTAGTTCATTCCCTACATTTAGTATAATTTTCTGTCAACAAGGAATACTCATTTGTTCATAGCAAAGAGTAATACTAACAGAAGTATACATATGTATAAAAAGGAAAAGAATTAAATATGACAATATTAGCATCTATTCAATGAATGTTTTGATGTCTATATCATCTCAGTACAAGCTGAATGATTTATATAAAATAACTCCAATACATCTGAATACTTTTAGAGCTAAAATAAAGTTTTTTTAATGTTGGTTAAATTTAGCCTAATAAATATATTACATAAATACTTCTGATGTTATAGAAGAGACTTTCGTTTGCTATAGGAATAACAACTTGTAAATGTGTACCACAACAGGTATACTATATGAATAAGAAAACATGTCTTTCAGTTACTGCCCATCTCCTGAAGCCAGTGCTTTTAGCTCTAAATAGATATCTCCTCCTTCCAAAAGCACAAATGAGCATTTCCCCCGGACTCAAGTTTCTGATTCCTCACTGGGATAGCAGTTTTGTCTGTCCTTCATTCACTAAAGGGACTGCACTCTGAACTACTGATAAAGGGGGACTTGTCCATTCCTATCCTGACCTAGGATTTCTCTGGCCCCTTCTCTACCCAACCCCTCAAGGTAAGGTACTTAGTGTTTCTTGTAGCTCGTGCAATTAGTAGTCTCCACTATTATTGTTAGATTTTGGGGTGTTTACTCAGGGTCTGGAAGATAATAAATATTCAAGCAACTTACAACTACCAAATACTATACAACGTTGGGGAATCTACTCTCTTACACCCTGGCCTGTATCCAGGAAACTGACTGCTATGGACCAATTCAGTGGAATTCCTTGCCCTCTGACTTCTGGTTGGTTTGGCCAAGGGGGAACCCCAAAAGAGATCAAAGTTGTCTCCACAGTCTGTCTGAATCCTTTAAGCAGTGGTTACCTCTTCAGCCATGGTCACTTACAGGAATCTCTTTCAGCTTTTATTAATGGCTCCCTCCTCACCCCTTCGATCTCACTGTGGCATTAAGCTTCACTGTTACCAAGTCCAAGGTACTGAAAATCCTTTCTGTTTCCAAATACCCTACTCATACTTAAATATTACTTTATCAAACTATCTCCAGTTTCTCAGTTTGTATTTGCCATCTTTTTTTTTAACTGGACCATGATGGATACAAACAGCTTTCTTTCCTAGTCTTTTCTTTTCCTCTCTTTTCCCTTCTCTTTTTTGTATCCTCTTTCTTTTCTTTATTTCTTCCTTCATTCCTTCCACTTGATTTCTATTTTGTTCCATGGAAGAGAATTGATAGCCAATGGTCAAGAATTACAGAAACTTAAAGTTTATTATTTCAGGAGAAAAGAAAAAATATAATTTTGTAAGAATTAGAGATGCCAGTTAATGAAACTTGATGCCTTGTAATAGATGGGCTGCCATTTACCAGAGGTATTCATGATGAAGCTCTATAGCTATGGTCAGGGATAGTGTTACAGGAAATGGGATGACTTAGAGATGGTACTATATCATTGCTTTCAGTTCTAAAATTTTGTGTTTCCCAAATAAGATTGTGCATCAGATTTCTCAAATGTTTTGAAAATCAAATGCCAAATTGCCCAGCAATAAACCCATACATCTATGATTGGTTGATTTTTGACTATTCCAAAGGGAAGAAATAATCTCTTCAATAATAGGTGTTGGGACAGCTGGATTACCACTTGTAAAGAATGAAGTTGCACCCCTTCTGGACACCAAATACAGAAATTAATTAAAAATGGATCAAAGACTTAAATGTAAGTGCTAAAATGTATATAAAATCTTAAAATAAACTAAAGGAATAAATCTTCATGACTTCAGATTTGGTAATTAATTTTTAGAAATAACATCAGATGCACAAGAAACAAAATTTAAAACTAGATAGATTGAAATTCATCAAAATCAAAAACTACTGTGCAACAAGGGTCACTATCAGAAAGGAAAAGACAACCTACAGATTGGGAGAAAATATTTTCAAATCATATATCCGTTAGTCAATTATCCAGCATATATAAAGATTTTTTACAATTCAACAACAAAATATAAACCACTCAAGTAAAAAATAAGTAAAGAAATTGAATGAACATTTCGCTAAAGAAGATGTATAAGTGGCCAACAAATATATGAAAATATGCTTAACATAATCAATAATTAGAGAAATGTAATCCAAAGCCATAATGAAATATCAATTAAATAAACTAAGATGGCTATCATTTTTCAAAATATTTACAACAGGTATTGGTGAGGATATGAAGAGATAGGAACCCTCCTATGTTGTTGGTGGAAATGTAAAACAGAATTGCCAAATGACCGAGCAATTCCACTCCTACTTATATTCCTAAAAGATTTGAAAACAGGTATTTGAACAAAGACTATACATAAATGTACGTAGTCACACTATCCCCAATAGCCAAATGGTGAAAACAACCTGAATGTCCATTAAAAGAGGAATAAAATGTGATAAACAAAATGTGATATAACAGCACAATGGAATATCATTCAGCCAAAAGGAATGAGTTCTGATACATGCAACCTAGAAAACATTCTGCTAAGTGAAAGAGGCCAGGTACAAAAGGCCACATATTTTATGATTCCATTTATAGGAAATATTCAGAATAGTTAAGTCCATAGAGATGGAAATCTGACTAGTTGTCGCCAGGAGCTAGGGGAGGGGGAATGTGGACATAGTGATGACTTAATGAGTAGGGAGTTTCCTTCTAGGGTGATGAAGATGCCTTGGAACTGGATAGAGGTGACGGTTACGCACTTTCTGAATGTATTAAATACCACTGAATTCATATTTTAAAATGTTTAATTTTTTGTTATGTGAAGTTTACCTCAATTAAAAAATGGTAATAAATGCCCAATCTATGTAAAGTACAATCAGTTTCTGTTAGTTTTCTATTCTGGTTCTAAACCTTTGTAGACTATGTACTCACAGAGCACATAAATAAAAGGTAATCTTTCTCAAAGGAAAAAGACAACGAAAGGGTCTTTTTGAACATAATAATGATGTCTTTATTCAGATATATAAAGCATAAATTACTTGAATAACTTACTAGGGTTGGTTGAATAACTTACTAGGATTGGTTCAATAATTATTTTATATTGTACCCCTCGTCTCAACATACTAAAAGTGTGCATTAAAACATTTGAAGTCTGCAGAAAAGGAATGCCTGACAGTTTTCTCCTGCATCCTTTCCTTCAGTTAGGTCTTAACGGTCCCCAACTATGGGCTCAGGTCTAACTAAGTGCTGACCTTGGTCTGGTTCACAAATCAAAGTCATTCTAGAGACTGACTCCAGGATCTGCTTGAATTCTTTCAACCTGTCATTTAGACATTCCCTAAGAATCCATTAGATGCTTTTCTTTTCTTTTTTCCTTTTTTTCTTCCCCCACTGGGTGACTTAAGACAATGATGAACAAGACATGGCAAGTGTTCTCAAAGATTCATGGTTTGATGGACGTGAAAGACAAGTAAAATAACGCTGATAAAATGAAATACCTTTTTTAAACACCTGAGGGAGAAGAGAAAAAAGAGTGCCCCACTCGTTGGTAGGGTATACGGCAAATGCAGAGTTAAGGAAAAGTTCACAGAGGAAACACTGAAAATCATTTCAGTCATGAAATGATTCTCAGGAGATGTACCTGTGCAGCAGGAACAGTGCGTCACGCTTCAACCTGGCTTACTCACTTAGAGCTCCGAGAGGCACCTCTCCTTTCATTCAGGGCTGATCTTTTGAACTCTGCCTCTGTACCTGGGCCTCTGGTCCTAATATAGACTCCTGAATCCTCACTGGCTTCCTGTTGGGGACTTTACGCTTAACCAGACTGTCAGAACCTATCAGCCCCGTGTAGCCCAGCAAGACTCCAGGTGAGACTTTTCTCGGCTTCTCGTCCTGTAGACAAGTGGGGATTCACCTAGGAAAGGGAGTCCTCTCATCCCTTTCAAAGACAAAAGTCTAGATATTTAACAATTTGTGGGTTCATTTCTTACTATAGACTCCATATCTTTACCAAACAAATAGGAAAGTCCTAAATTGCAAGACAAGTGTTTCCATATCTCCAACTGCAATGTTCTCAAAACTAAGTCTTTTAATGTGGTTTTGTATTCTTCCTTTGTCAACGTTTTCTACTCCTTTTCTCTCTTTGAAGAAATTACCTGTCATCAAAGCTGAATTCAAATGTTACGTCCTCTATGAGACTTCTATCAAGTATCCTCACCCTACTCAGGACTGTTCCTGTAGTCTCTTATAGCCGTTGATCTTTGATCATTGGTCTTATCATCATTCACTTTATTGCATAAGTATTTGCCCTTCTTATATAGGATAGGAGAAGCATGAGAGCGGGGTTATTCTCTATTCTTGTGTGCATCCCCCTAATACCTATAACTGTTCCTTGAGCCCATTCATTCTTTTGTTCATTGAACAAAGATGAATTATTTTATGTATATGTATGTATCTTCCTGGCAGTGAATTGAATTGAATTAAATTGTAACCTTTAGTGCAGAAAGATATAGATTTTCTTTGTTTAGTAAGTTAGTGGGAGACAATATAAATATAAAGGGATTTTTCCCCCTTTAAATCCAAAAATAGTATACAACTAGAATTCTAGGCTCAAATGGGAGAAGTAAGGGCTTTAAAATAAACCTTGTCATTCAACATAATCATACAAAATCACAAAACCCTCTGCTTTTTTATATTGCAATGCTCTTGTTCAAACGTCATTTTAATTCTCAAATCAATTCCATGTGTTAATACGTAGGAATGAAAAGGTCCCATAGGTCGGTCCTTGAGGAGTTACGGTCACATCCTTATTGCTTAAAATTCCAGACTGAGAACTGAAGTGTCCCACAATGCTTTAAATAAAAAAAAAAATCTGATGCAGCTGTGTTTTTGATGCTTAAAAAAAGATCTTGTCATTAGTCGTTTATGTTTAAGACATTTTAGAAATCTTGCACATCCTCAGGCTTCATGTCCCTGAAGAAAACAAAGGCCAAACGTCGAAACAGCAGCTGCCTGAGACGGGAGTGCTTACGGCTCTTGTCTTCCTCGGTTGGGCTGAAAATATCTAACATCGAATGCTTTTTCCATGGCTAACTACACAGGAGAAGAAGTTAGTAGGCATACACTTCTCATAAAGGTTTTGGCTTTCCAGAGTAAAGTAGGGGAGAGAACATCTCCAAGGCAATCCCCACTAGGAAAAGTAAATTGTGGAATAATTTAAAATTTCCTAATATCAGAGGTAAGGGCAGAAAGCTACAGAACAAGAAAAGCAAAAATGAAAATCAACTGAGTCATTAAGGATATGGTTCTCTCCAGCGAACACAGGAAAAACATGATGCCCTTTAAATGCAGAGATGCTACTCCTTTTTCTATCCACCCTTGGGAAGACACAATATTTGAATGGCTTTCCCACGACGCTAAGGAACCAGGGCTGATTAATTACGACTTTCTCATCTGGTGTTCAGGACTTCTAACACATATTTTTGAGGAATCTGACTATGAACTTTGGATTTCAAATTGGAGTTTGCATTTGGAGACCTTCTTATAGGGAGAGTACAGATCAGTGGCTAAAACAAGAGTTTTCTATCTGTGATGGGGAAGTTCCTTAAAGTTCATCTCACTATAAAGGAGGCTTAATGCTTAGAATTTCCATTGTTCTCCATGGTAAACTTTCAACCTATTTCTTCCTCTTGAATACTCAAGAATTTATGAGCACATAACTTCTTACCCCTCCCATCTAAGGCTACAAGAAATAACAGACAATAGTATCTGAGGAACATGAATAACAACAGTAGAAAAGCACTCAGTCGTTTTCTTTCGAATCTCTGATTAGGTGACAATTATATCGAGACTACTCATTTCTTCATAAAACGCCGGGGCTGTCACAGATGTGCCCTGACATCTGCTTTCTGTCTTCATCTTCAGATCTGATTCCCACCACCCGGTGGGTTTAATCTGCCCTTACCTCTACCATTAAACAAGACAGACATCAGCAGTGATTTCAGAAATTTCTGATACTTCCCGTATTGATGTCTCCTGTTTCACCTCTGCTTGCCCCATTGTTTTCTCAATATACAACAATCGTGGTGGTTAGAGAAGAGTCTCCTCCAGTACACGGCATAGCTTTGTTCAACAAAATAAAAGGATACATGAGATCTCCCTGCTTTTGTCTGTTAGTTTGTTTTGTTTTCAGTGGCGTCTCCAATGCTGTGTCCCCTTTAATGACGCCCACCCTGCCCTTGCTCTCTAGGTAGATCCTGATGCTCTGGGCACCTACAATGCACCCAATAGTGTGCGCACTGTCTGTAGACCCAAGCATCAGCAAACCCATGTCATGATGTATTTTAGAGATTGCCAGCCGTCTCCCCCCAGACAGCCTTCCTCCTAAACACCTGAGTGCCCAGGTAGTTATGTTCTCCAGCGTCCTCTGTTTCTAATGTGCTGATGTTGCTATGTTCTCAACAGGGGAATGTGAGTGATAGGACTGGATTAATCCCAGAAGCTACACCTTAAGAGGGCAGAGCTGCCTGCTAGCCCTGTTTCCCGGAATATTTCCAAGAGTATTTCTCACCCTAGGTTGTTAACCAATAAAGAAATTACCTTTGGGTTTGAACGGCTGCATTTTGAGGCTTGTTTATTACAGCAGCTCAGCCTCACTCTGATTAACACACTGTAATTTGTACTATGTAAACCACTACCCTCTATACAACTGAACTGACTAGAGACGAGCACAGGACATGTTTGAAATCAGCATCCTAGGAAAATTCTTGGGTAGGTGGTATTGTTTTCCTCATCAGACATGGTTGGAAGTGTGGAATACAGATTATTTTATTATTTATAAATATTTATGCATATGTATTATTGAACTGAGATACTTAATATTTAAGAATGAAAACCGGGACATAGGATACATTATCTGCAAACTATACTGGCTGTTGATACCATTTTAACTCATATTTGACAGAGAGAGAGAGAGAGAGAGAGAGAGAGAATTATATGTGAGACTCGATAACATTTTTAGACAGTGGACTATAAAAAGAAAGTGAAAGTAGAAGAGCTAATCAAATACTAACATTCAGCATTTTAAAACGGTAAAGTATTCTATTTCATTGAATATGGTTGTTTAAAAATTAATAATAGTAATATATTTCATTTTAAGATGTATATATACTTACTGTAGAACTTAATTTTTAAATATATTAAATAGAATAATAAAATAGAGAAGACTTATCTAACACAAGCCCTCCCATCAGAAAAGGCAAAGCAGCAAGCTAGCAATGCAAGAAGCAGTTAACAGGCGGCAAGAAAGTTTCTTTGCATTAAAAGAAGTGACCTCTCTCTCTAGAAGAGAACTTTAAAAACTGACTGTCCTTCTAATAAGGTACAGCTCCCTGCTTCACCTCATCCCCTTCTTTGAGAATAACCATATGTGATGGAATATTACTCAGCCATTAAAAAGAATGAAATAATGCCATTTGCAGCAACATAGATGGATCAAGAGATTATCATACTAAGTGAAGTAAGTCAGACAGAGAAAGACAAATATCATATGATATCACTTACATGAAGAATCTAAAAAGAAATGATACAAATGAACTTATTTACAAAATGGAAATAGACTCACAGACTTAGAGAACAAACTTACGGTTACCAGAGGGGAAGGGTGGAGGGAAGTGATAGTCAGGGAGTTTGGGACTGATATGTACACACTGCTGTATTTAAAATGGATAAACAACAAGGACCTACTGTACAGCACAGGGAACTCTGCTCAATATCATATAATAACCTAAATGGGAAAAGAATTTGAAAAAGAATAGATACATGTAGATGTATAGCTGAATCATTTTGCTGTACACCTGAAACTAACACAACATTGTTAATCAACTCTACTCCAATATAAAATAAAAAGTTAAAAAAAAGAGAATAACCATATGTGATTTCAGGTTCCTGTTTCATCTATGATAATCTTGATCTGCTATCCTTAATTTATACCAAGTTTAACTATGAAATTAAATTGAAGACATTACATATAAACTGTCCTTTGCAACACCCTATTAATAAAACAAACAAACAAAAACTGTTATTTGTAACCTGAATGTTCCTGGACTGTAGCCCTTAGGAAATTCCACAAGGGACTATTGCTCATGTAGATCAGGAAAGGCTCTAAGCATCTCTCAGTATCTGACCTGTAGCCAAGAAGGCAGAATAAAAAATCTGCTTGCTCTCAGAGGACCATGATCTCTGCATCACACCTAAATTATTGGAGGGTTTGAGTAAATAATCTGAACATTCCTAAAACCTAGAGAGGTCATGACTCTCTCTCAAAGACCCTTAGCTGTCTCTACTTCCCTTTTTAGTAATGATATTAGGACCAACTCACATGGAGATCTTATTGTGCGATAAGTAATAACAGCATATACCCACCTTTGACTTGTCAAGAGGTAAATACCAAGCAATATAAGGTACATGTTTGTCAAGGTCCTCAATCCCAACACTAAGGTTACTACAACCACTATGGATGATGATAACAATAAAAATGGTACTAAGAAGTTACACCAGTAAAGCGCTCATGACGCGCCATACAACGTTCAGTGCATTTCACTGTTAGATCATTTCATCCTCATCCAAAACAGCACTATGATGTGGGTATTACCATTTTCCCAGTTAACATAAGAGGAAAATGAGACAAAAAGAGGATAAGTGAGTTTGGCAACGTAACATCTGCCCCACTCATTACAAAGTCCTGGAAGAATCTGGATTGGGGATGGACAGCCACACTCCAAATCCATTGGGAGGAAGCGCTGAAGTAGAGAACATCAGCTTGTGGACTGAGAATGGGGGACGGAGGAGAGACCAGCAGATGTAGCTGCTAGCAGCAGTGAAGTCACACATTTGGAAGAGGACCAAGAACGCGTCTGCCATTTTCCATAGCAGGACATGGCAGCTTAGAAATAGAGAAGAAGGAGTGATTCGGGTTGAATTAATCCTAGAAGCTACTCAGTAAACAGTCACAAACTCGGATCTCTACATATTATATGTTGTTTTGCAATCAGAACATGGAGTAGTGTCAGAATTCTCCAAGGCTATTCACAAAGGATGCTTTATTTAGAAACTTGATTCATAATTAAAATGTTTTACTGCGTGGAACTGAAAAAAAAATACATTTTTCCCCAATTTTGCCTGTATATAGTCTCAGAATGCAAGTTAGACAAGTCACATGCAGACTTCAGAATGATATGCTTGGCAAGTATATACCTCAAGACGTCTTAAAGCCCAATTTGTGCCAACACCATCTTTTAAAGAAATTACATTTGACAATGATATGCTATCCATATAATTAGAGCATATGTTTTTTTTTCTCTAATAATGTAGAAGATTGAATCCGTTTTCCACTTCATTTTGCTCATGTAGACATTGTGCTAGTGGCCAAGTCATTAGATAGACACCAATTAAAGCATTTTCTGTTGTGGTATATCTGTTCTTTGCCTGAATAATACTTATGAGCAATGTGGTTCACTAAGTGAATTCAAAATATGAAAAGGAATTATTCAAATTAGAACAACTAGCTAACTGTTATTAAAATACTTATCTTTTCCCACAGATCAATTACTATGGCAAAGGTTACTTTTATTTAATTTATAATGATCACTACTAATTTATTTATTCAACAGCCATCAGCCAAGTCTAATAGGCTGTGTAAGAGCATGGAATTATGTCTACTATATGATACTGTAGGCAAAAGACCACCTTTTACCCAAGCACTGTGCCAAGAGCTTGTTTACGAGAAAGGTCATGAGCTCTGCTTTGGCCTTTGGAAATGCCTACAGGTATCAGACAAATATTCACATATGTATACCTCAAGATATTTACAGATTTTTGTGTTAGACATACAGTTTGAGAGCCACAGGTAACTGAACGATGAAGATGGGTACAATCACTCTAGGAAAAGAATATTAATCAAGAAGTAAAAGAAGGCCTGTTGTAGAGTACTGGAAACTCAATATTCAATTGTCAGAATCTGGCAGAATGGTCAAGAAAAAAATACTGAGAAGGAGTGGCCAGCGAGGAAGGTAGAAAACTGGCAAAACTGGCAAATATGGGATGAATTCAGTTCACATTACGGGGTTAGTTGTCTAGAAGCGGGTGGGGAGAGGCTTGGCTCCAGTGCAATTTTTCTCTAAAGATTTCTCTCTTGGGAGCCTAAAATACATGTAAACACACGCACAGATGCCCACACACAGCCTCCAATGTATACACACATACACACGTGCCTGCACCAGAGCCTAAATCTCTACTATAAGACCCTGAAATGTGATTTGTGGAAAGGGAGTGAAAGTAGCCAATTAAATCCTGTTGGCAGGCCTCACAGATAACGACCAAATAGAAACAATGTATTTCACTTAGGTCATATACGAGTATGATCATTAAAATAAAATGGAAAATAAGATTTGTGTGGTTTGAGGCAAGATAATCCATGTATAATGCCAAAAATAAGTGGCAAAATAATTATAGTTAACATTTACTGTGTACGTGTATACAAGTGGAACTATATTAATAGGCAGTTTTACAGTAAATTTTCAAGTTAAATCTTTTAACAACCCTATGAGGTAGAGACTAATATAATGCTTTATAATATAATGCCTTATTTAAAAAAAGAAATTGATGTTTATGGAACTTAAGTAATTTTCTCACGATAACTAAGAAGTGGAAGCAGATCCAGATGTATTGGGCCTCAAATATCATGCTTTTGAACACATGTTCACCATTGCTTAAGCCTCAATAGAAGTAAAAGGAGACAGTGAAGATGCCTCTCCTCTGTAGAAATGGAGCCATTAAATAACCTTGGCAATGGGTGCCCTTGACTCCAGGCAAGTGAGACAAGGGTTCACTTCAACCATCCAAAAACTGGGTGTGCAAGGCAAATTAAAGGCTTCACCTAAAGCCATGATTCTCCCCTTGGAATCATGATGTTCTCAGTAATACCCAGTGATTTTCAATGGAAAGAATAAACACAATTAGAACACAGTATCATTTACTGTTGGTGATTTTAGTTTCTTTTAACATTGGTCTATATTATCCAGGCTTATATTATTTGAAAATATGCATACTGCTTTATGTATACAATATAACATCAGCTTGAATTTCCTCTATAGGATCTCTGTTGTTGTAAATGTGTTTCCTTTTGGTGGCATCAGTCTCCAAATAGACCACTAACCATGTAAAAAATGTTTCTAGTTAGGGTAATAATAATAATAAGGCAGAACATTCTCAAATGTAATATCCTAATTTATTCAATTCACTGTGAAGAGAAAGGACTCACATTAAATGCTATTAGGGAAAGAAGGAGAAGAATGAAGAGAGCACTTAGGATGCTCTGGAGGAAACATTTTGTTCCATTTTAATATATCAAGATTAGAAAATAATCAACAGCTGAAATGTTATTTCCACAAATGAAAAATCCTCTCTGCTGGAAGAAAGGGTTGAAGTTATATAACTTAATAACAAACGGGCATTAATGGGAATTTTTAATGTAAAAAAAGGTCATTCACTTGTGATTTGTGTCTACACCCTTGGTGATATTTAGACATATTTAGTTTCCTAATCCAGGTAGAAATAATTTATTTCCCTTCCATGATTATATTAACAATAAGATTGGTCGCAGAATCGCACCTAACATTAGTTTCAGAGTCTTATATTAAGTAAATATTTTAAATAGTCTCTTGCATTCCATGTAACACCAAACTTCAAAAAAATTCATTTTCTTAGAAATCAAGCCTGATGGGAAGAAATAGCATTAAGTTAGTCTTTTTAAAAAATTTCCAAATGAGTTATCCAATGTAAAATTAAATTGTATTAGCTAAAATATCTATGTTTCTTTTGTGATTGGGACCTCAAAAAAGGATTTATTTCTGTATCACAAATAAGAGCAATATTTGATCCGCAGTAGATTCTTAAAAACATTTTTAATCTTAATTTATGTTATTTTTAAATTAGATAAAAGGAGGAAGAAGTAGTGAAGGGAAGGATTAGGGAAGGAAGATGAACAGCAAAGAATAATGTTATTATTGGTAGCTGAGCTTAGTTCTTGCACGGCTGGATACACATTTCATGAAAGGATATCATTTTTATGTTACCTTCTATAGTAGTTTTCAAATTTTTCCTTCATAATTTCTAGATCTTGATTAATCTCCATATATTCATCTGGTGTGAAATATTTTAATCCAAATCATATTAATTTTGCAAGATGATGAATATACTATGTAATGTTGCACAGGACAGGATTCAGGAAAAAGAAAGAACAAAGAATAAAAATCTGTGCACCAGCACAATGCAACTCTATTTCTAATGCACAATAAGCTATTGACACAAACAAACACAAAAGGTCAGTAGGTTGGAGAAATTCGTCTCTATAAAATGGCACAAAATACTCATGACCCTCTTTGTTCCAGCTGTGGATTCCCCAAGTACCTTTATCTTAAATAGTCTTGTCCGCTTAGAATGGCTGTACTATGTAAATGAACAGTACTGATACATTAAAAGTTAAGATCTCTGTTTGCTAATAAGTACTTTAGTAATGATTTTGTCAGCTAGTATATTTAAATTGAGTGCAGTTTAAGTCAAAATAATCCCTCCTTGAATTAGCTGGCTAAATAGCATTCCTGAAACTTCAAAGCTTAGGATCTGACCCTGAACCCATGGTAAATGTCCCAGATGTGTTGTTCTAAGTGTGTGGTCACCCAGCTGGTCGTTCTACCCATCATGAATGAAGCAGGTATCAACTTAGAAAACTTGGTCTTCATGTACTCTATTCTAAGGCAATTTTCAAAAGAAGATAAGTTATTGTAAAAATATGAGAAATACTTATAGAACATAGAATTATGATTTAGACAGAACAAGAACATATTTACTACATGAAATTCATTCTAACATCTTTTCTGTCCACATTGCTATCACTTCTTGTGCTTAAAGAATAGTATTATAGCAGAAGGACTCAGAGTCAGAGAGACTTTTTATCAGAAATCCAGTACTCTTCTTTCTTTAGTTTTATCATTATAATTCCTAGAATTTTTTTTTTCATTATAGAATGAGTATGAGTGGAATATATGAAATGGAAGATAACTAAAATAAAAATAGTTTAATTTTTGTCTCAGATTATACACTTAGGGTAGAAAACTCTCAGTTAACTGAATTAGTAGTTGCCAAAACTTGTGTAGTTTAATATTTATTGAAGCTTTACAATGTAGTATTTAATTTTGTTATGTAAACCAATATATTTAAAATGTACTATGTCATAGTTCTAATTCTATGATATTCATTGGGTATTCTGAAGGTCTTCTTAGATAACTAACAATTAGAAAACTATTAACTAAGAGGATAAATTACTATGTCATTATCATAAGTAATAGTTCTATATGCCTCCTAATATACAAATATAAGTAAAGACAACTGTTATTTACATTGTCTTATTGAAATATTTTAAAATATGTTATAACACAGGACAGGAATTGAAAAAACTCATAATGAACAGCATTGAGATCCTCTAATGCATACACTGTTATGCAATATTAATGATAAAGTTCAGTAATTATGATGAAAGAAAATTAATATTTTATTATGTACTTATCCTAACATTTTTTCAATTCATTCCATAAGCATGCCTGCTAAAATATCTGCTCTTTCATGAGAACTCTGAGGTTTAAAAAACCCAGAAGTATCTGATTTTCCCTCAAGGATCACACAACCCACTTAGAAATACAAGACACACATTTAAACAACCAGAGACCAGTGTTGTATGTAAAAGAATGTGATGGTTAATCAATTAGGCTTCACAGTGAAGTTTTCAGTTCTATCCCAGGTTGCATGATGCCTCTAATAGGGGAACCCACTTAATCTTCACCTTCATGATTAGCTGTACCTTCCTCATACTGTGAAGCCAATTGCTTGGGTCCTCGGAGGAGGTAAAGGATGTTCTAAAACTGTTCCTCCGAAAGTTAACATTTAGTGCACAGGTCAGGAAATTTTTTCTATGAAGAGCCAGCTAGTAAGTATTTCAGGCTTACTAGGGTGCCTGAAAGTACTTTGTAGGGTGCAAAGTCTCTACAACTCACTTCAGCCACTGTAGACAGAAGCTGCCCCAGACAACACACAAACAGATGAACACGGCTGTTTCAGCAAAACTGAACTTGCAGACAACAGGATTGGCTCACCAGCTGTAGGGAGTGAACCCCTGGCCTAGTGGATTGCCCTGGTCCTGATCTGATTTCATATCCCAATTGGTTAGTTGGTGAAGAAATCTCTTCTCTAACTGGAGTCATTCCCAAATTAGACAATTGTTTTGTATCTATACTTCTAAGAAATTGGGTTCTCTGATTTTTACACAATTTTCTGGAGGCTTTCTCCCCTCTTTTATATTTTTCCTCCAAGGCTGGACAACTGGTTTATTGTAGTTAATACATTGGCTTGGGGCACTGGCTTATTTCATCACTGAATCTTGCTTCCAGATTTACCAACATTTGACCACTTATCTGTCAAAATCTTTGTCGAGCACATGGCCCTGTGAATTTCCTGAATATTAGGCTCTTTAGGCTTGTTTAGTTAATTATATCACTCCTCCATTTTTCCACAATATTTTATTTTTCCCACCAAATTGTAACCATGCTTGCAGTTTCCTTCTACAATTCACTTCTGCTGAAACACTAATGATAACAATCCCAAAACAATGAACCTGAAGGAATGAAGGCATTCATTTCCCAGAATCTGTGCTAAATGCTGTACATATAAGGGAGTTAACACACAGTTGGCAAGGTTGCATATTAAAGGATCAAGTTGTGTGAATTATCTATTTGTTCTCCCTGTATGTTCATGCACAGTTATCTCAGATACTGTTTCATTCTTTTCCAGACCTCAAGGAAACTAAAACTAAGATTCAAGAAAGGCACAAGAATAAGAGTACATTGATACATTTTTAATGTTAAGTCAACCTTGCTTGCTTTAACCTTTCTTGGCCATACTCGACTACTCTTTTTAATAGATTGTTAAATTCAGTTGCTAATATTCTTTTTTTATTTTTAGTTTGAATTCATGAAGGATAATTGTTCTACTATTTTCTGTTTTGCACCATCCTTGTCTGATGTTCAGATCAAGGTCATCTGGCCTCATAAATAAGTTGGGGCATCTTTCCCTAACTTCTGTTTTCTAAAGATGTTTGTGTGAGTTTTGTATTATTTCTTTCTATTAATGTGTGAAAGAATTCACCTGTTGCAGATTATCCCATGAAGCTACGAAAAAAACATATACTTATTTAGGACAACTAAGTTTTTAGATATAGCTTTTTAAAATACAAGTATATATTTTTGGGTATAAGAAACTGAAAAATGTTTATTTAAATATTTTGTCAAAATGCAGATTATTAAAACTATAGTACCATCTAAAACGCAGGGCATGTTCTGGCATTGACAGGAACACTTTGATACACACGTGTAGTACTTTCTTCATGAACTTTTAAACTACATTTTATGTAAATAAGGTTGATAATCTTATGAACACATTATCATACAAGTACCCCCACTTTTCAAAAGTCCTCTTTACACCTCTTCACTTTGATGAAACACCTACATTTGCACCTGTTTTTGCTAACTGAAAGAAATCCAAAGAGAATTTTCACTTTTATGAAAAAAGATGAAAAGTGTAAATAGTGTTTAGTATTTGCTTTGCAGGGAGTTTCTGTAGAGTCAGAAACAGAAACCGAGTAGAAAGGGGCCCTGCAAGCTCCTTCCCCAGGAACTAAATACACTCAGCATCTCAGCATCAAGCCCCTATAGCTTTGAACTGTGTCCACGAGCATCTGTGCTTTATCTCTATATATTCTGTGCATCCGTTAGCAAGATGTGCCGTAAGGTAATTGCTTCTTCCCTTTAAGCCATTTCAGCTTATGGAAGGTTTCATAGAAATGCTCTACTTTCAGATAGAGGAGGAAACCTGTACGCAATATCTGCTTCCAAACTGGGCCCATCAGTGTATTGTCTTGACTCACAATGAAGGATGGCAATGCCATCTATAGAATTAGTACAGCAACAATTTTAGTTTCTTTCCTTTTCTTTCACTCTTTATTCCTCTTTCCTCTTTTTTCGCTTGTTAAGATACTTAACATTTATTTTATCTATGTTAATGCTATGCGTTCTTAACTTACATGAATTGTAAACATGTATAAAAATAATTTGTTATGTTGAAAATAGCATCAGTTACACCTGGCATTATGCCATAATAAAAAGCCAAGGCATATTCTCACATTTTATCTCTGCCAAATTGATTCCCATGCTGGTAAATGGAAGAATGATTGATCTGCCGCTGCCTAAAAATCTACAGCCTTTTTTTTGTCCTTAGGGTGACAAGATGTCTCCATCAAAATTTTCATGGGTAGTAAAATAATGCAGGAACTAGAAGCGAAAGAGCTCTGATGAGAATGACTCCACTAGACAAGAAATCAAACAAATTGCTATGGAAGGGAGAATCAAAATAACAGATGACTCTTAAAATGCAAATGCATCATCCATACAAAATATGTCTAGGGAAGGCCAAGTAGCAGCTGGACCTACACGGTGTTAGTAAAGACACTTAAATCGGGAGAATGTGATAAAAGAATATTTTTCTTGTACTTATCAAATAATGACAGATTGAATTCTCGGACGTGCACCCTAAGTGTAGAGATGATATCTGAAAAGGCACACGACTTGTGAACATGGAGTCACGGTGCAAAGCAAAAGACAGATTTGAAGAGGTCTTCACCTCACAAAAGGTGGATAAATGGTGACGCCGTGATGTTGATAATATCTTATTTGGAAGCACCTCATCCTGACATCTGACAACTGGCTGACTTGCAAGGAACCAATTCATACAGGCATTTTTTTCCTTAAGATAAATGTAGAATTTTTGAAGTAAACCTTTGCCTAGAAATATATAAACTTGAAAGGAGAATTTGTAAAAAGTAACTGAGGAAAATACCACCAGAAGAAGAGGAGTCTTTATTTACTGTTCCCACCCACCCACTGTATATATTTTTATCTATTTTAGAAAATAGGGGAATTGGCATCATCACATCAAATGTAGGATATTTACTAGATTATCTTTACCAAGCAAGGATTAGGGTTGCTGTAAGAAGTTGGATACCAGTACCATACACAGAGAATACTAGGCAATGCAGCAATACGATTCTACTTATAGGCTACATTTGAATCTCTCCCCACATCTAGTGTTCCAACAGAATATGTTTAAATCTAATGTTGTTTTTCTAAGAAACCTGACTTTTGAGTATCCTAGTTAACCTCCTAACTTTTTGTGATCACACAAATATACAAAATAAATACATAAATAAGCATATGCCTTCTAATATTTGTTACAGACCTAAAATAAGTTTAATATTAGAAATGATTTAAACATTGATGTGCTCTAAATGGCTTACAGAAACCATCTACACACCATTAAAGGCATTCATTTATATAAGGATCTTTCCCCAGGGCCAGTGTAAGTAGTTTATTAAACTCAATGTAAAGCAAGTGGTGGGTATTTTAAAGACCAAAGATAAGTGTATATGGAAAAATCAGAGCACTTTAATAGAGACAGTCTCTGAAAATAAAATACTGGTGTAATAGAAACAAATTAAAATGTTTTGTTGCCTTCAAATGCAAAAAGCCTATAAGATAAATCAGACTTTCATAGAGGAATGAAACATTTTTTAAGGTAGAATTTCAAAATTTGTCTTGCGGAATGGGAGTAGGAAAACAAAAGTGCATTATAAAGTAATTTTGGATAGAGCTTTATAATTCTTCGCTTTTTTTCCCCTGATACTTCTGTGAACTGTGCCTATTTAGACCTTTTGATGTTTGTTTGTTTGTGCATATATCCTCGTACTTGAGTCTTAAAATTCCACCCTCTTCCTTTAGCTTCACTGGACTGTTTCTGAATATTTTATGTCATGATCTTAGGCGTATCTTCTTTTGAGTTCTATTAGGCAGATGCAGTTATATGAGGAAAAGGTCAAGAGAATAATCAATGATGACTCTTTAAAAGGGTTCTTTCAAATCGATTACTCATTTCAATTGTGACTTAACTGTTTTAAAAGAAAAAAAGATATCCATTTATCCTCCATTAAAGCTGTACATTTGCTGTCTTAAAAGAAATATAAGGAAATTGAATGTGTTTTTCCTCCCACATTCCACTTGTAAATACTAACATTTCTATATTTCATTTATAAAGATAGGGATTTTTGTCAGTTCTTCTCTTTATAAGTTGCTATGTGCAATACTGTCAGTTAAACATGTTTATTTGTTTTACTGAAGAAAATTGAAAGTCACAAGGTACTATAATTGCTGATAATCATTTAAATAATTTTATTCTCTCTGCCTGAAAGCCTTCCCTCTTACCTGTCAGTTATTCCAATGACTGTTGGCTCACCTCCTTCAGGGCTTCTTTTCAAATGTCATTTTATCATTGATGTCTCTCCTGAACTCTCAGCTTAAAATAGCAAACTTACTTATATGATGAAGTGTTCTCACAAGATGTCCCTTTTCCATAGTTTTCTTAATCAGAAGTTACGATACCCAAGTACACTCTACACTCCACTGCGCCAAGAGTCTTGCATCAAACAAATGCTTTCTCTTTCAAGTCCTTTTCCAAAATGGCTTGAATTGTGTCCATCACTTCTGTGAACCTTGCCCCACATCAGGGATAAGCCCTGAGTGGGTGAGAGATGTCAGCTGCTACTCATCAGGAAAACCATCATGTTTTGTTTTCCACGGATGTGAAGCCACATTTACATGCAGTTTATATGTTTATCAGAATTGATCAAAGTGAAGTTCAAGTTTCTCTTCCACATGATACAAATAAACCTCCCGCCAATATGACACTATGTGGACACAGTCTCCTACCCATCCATACCATTCCAGTGCTTATAGTGAGAATGGAAGAAGCAAGTCAAGTTTGCATATATTTTTGTACATGCATGAATGGATATACACACCTATTTTACCAGAAAAGAGCCCCAATAGAAAGTCTCAAAACAAGAAATCATTTCATGGTGGTTGTTTTTTTTTTTTTCTTATCAGCACTGATTCACTTGCTGCTTTTATTTCTTATTTTTATGAAGATTTCATGTAAATTTGGAAAGAAAATACATTTCTCAACAGCAGCATTTGAAGAGGGAAAAATGATTCTCGCAGCCAAAACTGTCAGGGAAGCACCCTGCATGAGATGAATTTTGAACATCATTTTGAAAGAAGTATGTATTAGAAGGCGAACTTTAATGCTAATCTTCAAACACTTCCATATTTCATCCTGAGCTTGCCAAGTAGACAATTACATGCATTGACCAATGTGTCTGGAATGTTATCCAGACAGAGGCATAAACTTGCCTTTGGATTCCAGTGATCAAGACTCTATCAAATCTCACATGTCAGCTGTTTTGTTTTTTGATTGGTCTCATGGTATTTCTGAAGATTATATCTTCCATAAACAAACCAGAATATCTTCAGAAAGAAACAGCTTGATATCAGCCTTAGTGTTTTACATATAAAAGGAACTCAATAAGTGATATTAAGCTATTTCATCTATAGTATATTTAAAACCACCTGTAAGCCTCTATGAAGTTCACATTTCCAGATACTTATGTCTCTACACTTGTGTATATTTACATCTCTGTCAAATGTTATTTGCTTGTATCTTACAATATTACTTGAGTAATTATTTTCTTCCTTGTTTTATTTCTGTATGAAGTTATAAAATTATAGCAACTCTGAGATTCTTGAATGTGTACATCTTCAAATATTCTAATAATTTCTCTTTATAAAAAGTCACCTTGTAAAAGAATATAAAAGATAAAAATAATTGTAAATATCTTCTCTTTAGTTTACAAACTTAATATATTCAATATGTACAGTGGTACTCAAAAAACAGAAGCAGGGATGGACTTGGAGGGTATTATGCTAAGTGAAATAAGTCAGAGAAAGACAAATACTGTATATCACCTATATGTGTAATCTAAAAAGTACAGCAAACCAGTGAATATACTAAAAAAGAAGTAGACTCACAGACATAGAGAACAAACTAGTGTTTACCAGTGGGGAAAGGAGGGGGGAGGGGAAAAATAAGTGTGGGGAATTAGGAGGTACAAATCACTATGTATAATATAAATAAGCTACAAGGATTTACTGTACAACACAGGGAATATAGCCAATATTTTACAGTAACTATAAACGAAATATAACCTTTAAAAATTGTAAATCACTATGTTGTACACCTGAAACTTACATAATATTTTACATCAACTATACCTTGATGAAAAATAAATACATAAATAAATATTATAAAAATACAAAAATTTAAAAAAAACAAGCAGGAAAAGAGAGATGGGGCATGTGACAATAGTACTGAGGGAATATGAAAAAATGATCTGATAAGAAAATAAGTTTAGGGACTTCCCTGGTGGTCCAGTGGTTAAGACTCCGTGCTCCAATGCAGGGGGCCTGGGTTCTATCCCTGGTCAGGGAAATAGATCCCTCATGCCGCAACTAAAGTTCCTGCATGCTACAACTAAGACCTGGTGAAGCTAAATAAATAAATGAATAAAATAAATAAATATTGTTCTAAAAAAGAAAATAAGTTTAAACATAAAGGCTAATTATGGAAAGTTTAATGCATTTCACAATGTATTTTAGCTTTAGTCCTCTGTGAGATTTTTCCTTTCCTCTAAAGAATAACATCCAGTTCTGACTACAGTAATGTACAATTTTCAATGGGAAAACAAACAAGTCCTAACATGGCAACACTGTTAAGATTAAAGACTTGATTAATGTATGTAGATATTTCTAATGTATTTTATATCTTATATTTTGTATAATAAAGAAGAATATATTTGTATTAATTTTGTTAACATTTGTTGTCATGGAATTCTTTTCTTTTTTTAATTGGAACTTTAAATCAATGCATAAAACAAGGGAACAGACAGACATTTGGAATCATACAGGCAGAATTGAGGCATTAGGAGCTAGACAGATACTGATTCCAATCCTCCCTCAAATGTCGGCTGGTCCCAAATTATTTAATAAGTTTCTCAATTTCTTTGTGGTAGGACAAGGCCAAGACTGCTGTAGACTCAATGAGGTAGCAAAAAAATTGAAAAGGGAAGAACGAAACTCTAAGCCAACAAGGATGTTCTTATATGATAATAGTGTAGATCCTTGAGCGTGGATGAGGCCTCTCCAGCACCCTAGAGGTTCAGGATCCTGGAAGGTCCTGGAAGATCATCGTTCTGTATAGACTGCCTTGTCCACTTAACTTGGGACAGGCCTCTGGGAGGGTAGTGAGACATCATGGAGTCCTGTCCACCTACCAGTATATTTTTAACATTGGATTTATATTTGGCACTACCATTTGCTTGTTTAATAGTAAATTAGCTAAAACTAGGTCCAGTTGGCCATTTCCTTCAGTTTGCAAAACTGAATGAGCCTATCTCACTCTCCTAGTCCTGTACCAAAATGCTGGCATTGGTTCTTTTCTCATAGTGCGAAAGTAAAAGTTAAATGAGATACTCTACGTCAAAGCTTTGTGCAGTTCTTTGTGCAGTTCTATCACCAACAAATCCCAGTTATTCTTGTTGTTACTGTTACTGGAACCAATTCAACAAACTATTTCAGTGAAACAAACTATTTCATATGTCAAAAATGACTACGTACAGGAATATGAATAACCTTGCATATATTTGTTAATGATACATTTGTAGTCACTTTTCCAATCTTCAAAATAACGCTTTTAAGAGAAGCAAATAATTATGCATTTGTTTTCAAAAACTCTTAGTTTTCTCTTAGAACTTAAGTAGTGGATATGGAAGTGGCTATGCTCCATAGTTCTGAAACACAAAATTGAACTGAATTCATTTAATCTGAATGAATAGGAAATTTGATTCAATTTTAATTATTGGGACCTATTTTTTTGCTAAACATTCTTAATTGGCACTATGGCAAACTCAGAAATGGAAAAGATTTGGTTCCAGCCTTGAAGGGGTGCTCATTTTGGAAATGAAAATGCCCTGTAAAAAGCAAAGTGAACATGTTCTGTTATTTCGAGGTGAAGCTAAGAGCTACAGCTTAACTTCTACGGAGCTTTTGCCTTTCACTAGTTTTTGAGAACATTTACCAAAATCATAGGGCTGAAAATTAATATAAAAGAGTATCATTTCAATGTCAAGTGGGGTGATCTTCTCTCACCTCCCATCCTATTTGGAGAGGTAATTCTTGCTCTCTCTCTCTCTCTCTCTCTTTCCTAATCTCTGCAAGGACTTAGATTTGAAATTACACTCCATGGTTGTGCTTCAGTAGATTTAAAATTGCTACTTTCGTATGTTATGATTTCACATGGTCAGTCTCGATGGGAAATTAGTTTATCCCCCATTACCTTCAAAGTGAACTTTGACTAAAGTATTTTTAAGATAAACTCCAATGTAAAGCCGCAGCTTTTCCCATTAATTTAAAGAATTGTACGCTCTTACCTTTCTCTTTTGGCTACTGTTAGCTTAAAACTCAAAATTATGGTCATAAAGACACTGCCATCAAATGAAAAATAATTTTACTTGATATTTTCTGTACTTACAAAAATTGGAATCATTTGAACCACTTTGCAATGGGTTAATTGTAGTTCCTATCAATTTTCACTTGATTTTTGAGGTTACGGTACAAAGTAAATTCACCTGACTCAAATTGTTTAAAACTTTGAATTGTAGCTCTCATAACCTCAAAAGTTAATAAACCCTAAAATGTTCTCAATTTTTTTTCTACTTTAATGTCACAACTGTAAAACATGATTTTTCAGAAATGAATTTGGAATCTGTCTTTGTGATGTCTATGTGAAAGCAAAATTTCCTCAAATTTGTAAGTTATTTAGAAATCTCACAAAATGACTTAATTACAAATAACTACAAATAACTACAAATAAGCTAATAGGTACTTAATTACAAATAACTACAAATAAGCTAATAGGTAAACTTTTATAAGATTAATTTTTATCTCTTTCACCTATATCAAGTTATTTATTATCAGGAGCATAAATTAGGTAAGATATTTCAAATAGTGATTTCTTCATTTTATCAGTTAGCAAACTGGAGTACAGAAGGTTAAATAGCTCACACAAGGTCATGGTTTTGTATAGAGGTGAAACCCAAGATTGAGTTTTCACCTTTCTGCATATTGCCACCTGTAATTAGGTGCTGAATCCAGATGTGCTTTTTGTTGCAGAGTGCCAGGTGTGCCCTCTCCACTGGACCATGGCACCTTGCAACAATGGTAATCACTCTATCATCTGAAAAATCCTTCACTATATGATGGATTATATCAGGAACCTAACCCCTACCATATCTTCTAAATTCTTTTCCTAACTAGTGTCTTTAATAGAAACTCAGTGAAACATTTAGGAAAAAATTAGGAATAACTGGATACCTGTTATAACTTGCAAGATTCAGTTAGAGCATCATAACCTAAAATTCACCATTACAACAAAAGGCAGGCTACGTAGGCTAAGATCCAGAGAACAGTTTGCTCTTGGGCCATATAATCTTTATACAAATGCTATTTATTTTATTTAATGGCAACCATTTTCAAACTATCTCACCCTAAGAAAAGAACTACAAAATTGTAATGGCAAGATTCTTTATGAGTCTATGATGACTAATCTGGCAGCTGTGAATTTGCAAGTTCACATTGAAATCAAGGTGTAAAGCTGCTGGTGACTGTCAGTGTTAATGGTGGTAATGTTTTTTTTGAAACTTGAGAGATGCAAGACCAGCTTTTGCAGAAATGTTCACATATTACCCCAGTTTTCCATCCCATTCTTTCCTCCCATGTACAGGAGCATCAGCTATTAGTGCCATTAGCACCATTGCCTGTCCAATTTTACTTCTTCCCGTGATTGGTATTTAAGGTTGTACAGAAAGATGCATAGTAGTAGGTATTTGGTAATAGTTAGTACAGTCAGTCTTCCTGGTTCCAGGACCCCCATGGATATCAAAATCCTCAGATGCTCAAGTCCCTTATAGAAAATAACTTAGTACCCTCTGCACCTGCCGTTCCACATCCCTGTATTCAACCAATCGGGATGGAACCGGGTGGTCGAAACTGCGGATGCAGAACCCGCCTTCACGGAGGGTCGACTTGTACCAACTTCCCTCCTCAAATTATTGCAGGTCTCTCAGAAAATTAGTTTAACTAGCTGGGATGAGAAGCCAATGGAAGCAAAGGTGATTCATAAAAGCAGGATGCCAGGCCTTCTTTTAATCTCTGTGTGTTGGTTGAATTAGGCTCAGAAGTGCTATAGATCCTGGAGAGTAAGATGCCCACTGGTGCCTTTGGGAGGGCACTGCCTGCAGCATCACATAACAGAGTCAAGAATAATGGTCACCTTTGTGGGGAGGAGAAAAGGGTAGATTAGCAAAGAGGAAGAAAGACTTAGGAAATGGTCAACAGCCATATGCTCATCTAACTCACCACCTCCGTAATGTGACTTGATGGGAAAATAAACTCTGATCTGCTTCTGGCAATAATAAATGTGTGTGTTTGTGTGTGTGTGTGTGTGTGTGTGTGTGTGTGTGTGTGTGAATATGAACTGTCTTCACGCCTTTCCAGATGTATCAGGGACCCACAACATGCTTATGCCCATCCTGTAACACCATACCTAGAACAATGGCTAGAAAATAGTAGGAACTCAATAAACATCTGTTGAATGATGGAATATAGAGTACTATTTATTTTATCTGAATGCAGTGTTATGTGGATATCTGGATTTTGCACATTGCAATGATTCTAGAGTCCTACAGTGAGCTGAGGGTCATGGGTGTCAACCACTGGCTTACGATCTTTAGGGGCAGTGTTTCTAGACTCTTATTTATGTCATCTCTCAGACCCTGCCCTGCTCCAGGTTCCTAGACAGTAAACTCAGCCTGCTGCCTTTGTGTTACAATCCTCTTGACCAAGATCAATGATCTGAGACAAAGTAAACTGCCGCAAGTCTTCCAACCCAGCTGGTACCAAATAAAAAATAAATTAAAAAATAATAATATAATACCATAGCCCAATCAGTGTCATGCTATAATATACCCTTAATTATTATTAATTGCCAATGGTATACAATAGTGATATTTCATTGTAAGATCCGATTTTGTCCTGATGTTTCTTGTTTATTTTATTGCTATTTATTAATATTCGGGTTCCATAATTAATATTATGGTTAAATAAATCCAAACATAATTGCTGAACTATTAACACCTGATAATAATTAAATTAGTCAGGTTGAATAAGGGATCATGGTAAAAGCACCCTTCAGCTAAAATGAATATTTCTAAACCATAAACCCTAATCATCTATGGTCAATTCTTTTCTGCTTTAGCCCATTTATCTTCCTCTAAAATTAATCTCCATCAATATTCTCCTATGGGAATTTTCACTGACCTTGGCATGTTCTTTTCACTCACCAAAGATTGACCCGTCATGACCTCAGATGAAAAATACTGTTGATTTTACAAGTTATGAAAATTGCAGGCTTTCATTTCCTGGGCAGGATCTCCTCTTAGTCAAACATGCAGAAACTAATGGTTTCCAACAATTTCCTGGTTATATTGTCATAAGAATTGTGCACACACTAAAAAAGACTTAGTAAATTATTTTTTCCAGTATGGTTAACTCTAAATTATTATTTGAAAAAAGTATTTTAAGTTCTTTACCATTTTAACCCAAGATAAATTAATTTATTTTGATTTTAAAATGTCTAAAGTCACATTACCAAGAAAAATTATTTATTTTACACACCTCAGTGTATTTGATAATTTTGATTTTCCTTAATATCACGTAAGGAAATAAAATTCAATGCTTACTTGGTTTGTCAAATTTTTGCATACTTAATAAAAATCCTCCATCAAATGCTAAAATTTTATTTAATGAAAGTATTTTGGCAAAAATTGCATTCAATATCATCTATTTCTGGCCATTAGAGCATTAGTATATGCTTGGCATATCTTTTTTTAAATTTCAATACAGTTAAATACCATTTATGCCTGTTATGCCTAGTAATTACTAATTAATAATAATTATGAGAATAAAATTTAGTTTAATTAAAAGTAATGATTAGCTTTAAAGCATTTGCAAAATTCTATAGGCAATTTGACTCTTGAGTATTTAAGAGTCTATATGACTACTTAAAGAAGAAAAAATGGTGTTAATTCCTTCCTTCTCCCATGTAATGTCATAGTGAAGGAAATATCTCTGAATTTTTGCGGGAGAAAAGTTTCTGGTGTGGAAATACGCTGATTGTAGCTCTGTCGTTTTCCAAGATTCACACATGTTTCTACAAACCTACAACCCTGGGTTGTAGGCCTGGGGGGGAATGATTCTATTGCTGAGTACTCATGTTTTGCCTTTATTTTATTTCCCCTTCTATTTGCTGAGCTACTCCTCCACAATCATAGTCAGTGTTCCTTCTTTCTCATTTTTTCATTTTCTCATGTATTTTCATGTGCATATATATGATTTTCTCTTCATCTACTTCTAGGGAACATTGCAATATCGCAATATTCAGGAATAAAACAGTATCAGCCACATGAAATGAATTATTACAAAACATATAATTGATTTGTTTTACTTAAAAGCTAAAGTCAAACAAGAAAGAAAGAAAGAAAGAAAGAAAAAAAGAAAGAAAGAAAGAAAGAGAAAAGAAAGAAAGAAAGAAAGAAAGAAAGAAAGAAAGAAAGAGAAAGAAAGAAAGAAAGAAAGAAAGAAAGAAAGAAAAAGAAAGAAAGAAAGAAAGAAAAAGAGAGAGGGAGGAAGGAAGGAAGGGAGAAAAAAGAAAGAGAAAGGGAAAGAAAGGAAGAGAGAGAGACAGGAAAGAAAGAAAGGAGGGAGGGAAAGAAGAAGAATAGGAAACAAAAAAGAGAGAAAGAAAAGACCAGCCCTGCTAGTCCTCGGAGGGAAGCTCCCAGCTGGGCTCGCCTTCAAGGGCAACAAGGCAGCTGAGGACTCTGACTCAGGCCTCACTTCCTCTTGCTCTGAGCCTGGAGATGAGCCAGAGGTGAGCATAGGGTCTTCTCGGGTTGCCTCTGAGCCTGGATTCTGCACTCACTATGCATGTGGCTTCCTCAGTTGCCCGGATACAGGTGTTTTTTGGTTTTTGTCCCCCTCTGCCTCCTCCACCGCACCACATGTGGGATCTTATTTCCCCAGTCAGGGATCAAACCTGCGTCCCCTGCATTGGAAGCATGGAGTTTTTTTTTTCTTTTTTTTAAATAAATTTATTTATTTATTTATTGGCTGTGTTGGGTCTTCCTTGCTGTGCGTGGGCTTTTCTCTAGTTGCAGCGAGCAGGGGCTATTCTTTGTTGCGGTGCATGGGCTTCTCACCATGGTGGCTTCTCTTGTTACAGAGCACGGACTCTAGGCGCACAGACTTCAGTAGTTGTGCACGTGGGCTCAGTAGTTGTGGCTCGTGGGCTTTGTTGCTCTGCGGCATGTGGGATCTTCCTGGACCAGGGCTCGAACCCGTGTCCCCTGCATTGGCAGGCGGATTCTTAACCACTGCACCACCAAGGAAGCCCTGGAAGCATGGAGTCTTAATCACTGGACCACCAGGGAAGTCCCCAGTTACAGGTGCTTTGAAGGCCTTCCTTTCCCAAAGATGCTCTCTCCCAGCTTTTCCTCCCAGACTTGGTGCTTTATTGTTTCCCTCACCTGAAATCTTCACCTTAGGCAGCAGTGGGTTGTTCCTTTACCTTACAACAGTTTTGGGGAATGTCTGCTGCATTTCTGCTCTGATTGATTTCCAAATTCTGCAAAAAAATGACAAGCTCCTTGCGTTAGTGCCTAGGTAGCACCCAAACAGGTTAGAACATGAGGGAAACATATTCTTTGAGAGGAAGGTCTGGGCTGTTCTCCCAGACCCAGGAATCTGGGTTCCACAGAGGACACGTGGGCTGCTGTCTTCCAGGCAACTGCTGAGGCCAGTTAGAGGGGGAACAAGCCCAGGTAAAAATGTCACAGAGCTTTTCTACCATCTTTGAGTTGTCTTTTTCTTGATCCACTGCTTTCCTGGGCTCCTGTAGAGCTTTGGCTGTTTTCCAAACAAGTTGATTCTGATAGTTTTTGCTTGATTTTTCAAAATTCTTGTAGAAGGATGGACCTTTGGAACTACAGCGATACCATTTTCACTGATGTCACTCTTGCTATTCGTTATCAGTTGCAAGATTACTGAGAAAGTAATAATGTTGAGTGGATATACCATCACCTATGTAAATATATATGTATGTGTGTTTGTATATTTATAAAGGTGATGGCATATCTACTCAACATTATATATTTGACGTTGTTTTAGGGTATGTAGTTCATGATAATGAAACAATTTGAGATATTGGAGGAATATTTGAAATTATGGAACTACCGTTACCAGGGAATTTATGGTAAAAAAAACTTCCTTTTTAAAGTCGCATTTTAATCCATTTGTTCTTTAAAATGTCAGTAATTTTTTTTTTTTTTTTTTTGCGGTATGCGGGCCTCTCACTGTTGTGGCCTCTCCCGTTGCGGAGCACAGGCTCCGGACGCGCAGGCTCAGCGGCCATGGCTCACGGGCGCAGCCGCTCCGCGGCATGTGGGATCCTCCCGGACCGGGGCACGAACCCGCGTTGCCTGCATCGGCAGGCGGACTCTCAACCACTGCGCCACCAGGGAAGCCCCAGTAATTTATTTTGCCTTTAAATTCTTAGCTTCAAAATGTAAAGCATGCTGATGTCACGGTATTTAATGTGTGATTGAATTTCAATTTCTCATTGCAGCTTCATACCAGCCATTTTCAGTATTACCTCCTCTTCCTTCTTAGGGGCAAATAGCAGCAGACTTTTACTGGGGCATAATTTGAAAAATCCATTAATCCTATTATCAAACATCGAAAACAGTTTCTTCCATAGTTTGGCAAAATAACATAAAGAAGTACTGTGGTTGCCTTTGAGTTGCATGACTGTGAACATCTGAGAATTAAGTAATGCATTCTGAACAAGCTCATTGTAGTAGTAATAACTATTCATTTATAAAAAGTGGTGGAAAAAGCCTGTGTAACTCATTTACACCATAAGTAAACTTTCAATAAAGATCTAGTTTATACAAAATGTTTTCAAATAAACTCAAAAGTAGTTTTCTGTATAAATCATCTCAGTGGTTTACTTATCCATCTTATCATTTTAAACTTTTACTGCTACATCTCTGCTTTCCATAAGTAAAACAGTGCCTGGTTTTAAGAAGTGACATTAAAAATGTATTTGGTCTTTCATGTCTTTCATACATACTTTTAAAGCCTTCTTTCAATCATGCCTCGTTCAGAATTATGTTCCAAAAGACCACACTCTAAGAATAAACATCAAATTGAGTCCTTTTAATAATATAAGAAATTATGATAGTCTATTTAAATTCCATTATTCGAGCTTTTCCAAAAATATGCCATAAAAAATACGACAGTTAAATGTCATAGTAATTTAAATGCTGACCCATCAACAAAAGCATATAGTATTTATATTGGTGGTATGATATCAAAATATTTCATTATGCAGAGTATATGTGTAAACACTGGCCCATAGCAAATGTCAACAAATATTTCTAAAAGAGTGAACCAATAAATGCAAAATGAATGAATAAGTAACTCAATAAGTAAAAGAAGTGTATGTTATAATCCTCATCAAATTACCTTATTTTTATAAAGAAAATCTATTCTTTTTTTGTGCCCTTCCTTTTTTCCAAACATTAGCTTTTATGACATTTTGTAGATGAGAAATTCTTTGGCATTGATTAACTTATTAGATACTATATATATCATATATACCTTTTACTTCTCAAATTATCAATTATATATATATAATTGATAATTTGAGAAGTAAAATAATCTCCCCCAAATAAAACATGAAATATATAAGAAAACAGGTTTCTTCTCTATGACCACTCTGTATCCAGATAAAAGAAACCAACTATTTATGGAACAGCTATTTTGTGCTAATATTTCAGCTGCCTTTAATGTCTCCTTTTAATGTAAAACTTGCAACAATTTTAAATAGGAATTATTGCCCTCATTTTATCATTTTATGAGTCTGTATATGTTAAAGCAAAGTCCCAGTGTCATTGAGTTCGTGATTTAACTGAGATCTAAATGTTTCCCATTTCATTAAGATGGACAACACAGTCTTAAAGATAAAGCCCATATTCTTTCCACTTCAACAAGATAGACGTCACACATGAGCACGTAACACAAGTTAAAGGAATTCCTGGTTTAGGAATAAAAGAAATAAATGAGGATATAACAGGTCGAAGTTCAATTTAACTTATGAAGACTGATAAACGGCTAGTTTACTCTGGGTCTTCTCTTCTGGATTGAATATACATCACAAAATATGATGCCATTGAAACTTATTAGGACTAAAATTAAGGAAAACAAATACTGAGATACTATTTAAATGTGTCAATTAACTTGTTAGCCAGTATACAATGAAGTATGTAAAATAGAAGAGAGAGAAAAAAGTTTGCCCAGGTGTTTGTCAATCAAAAGGAAGAATTCACCACTGTGTGAACAGAACCAAAGTTTACATTCAGTTGTCTAGAATTTTTCTTCTAAAACTCCTCTTTGCATTGCTTTTAGCTTTTGACTATATTATGTGTTTAACATAATATTTCACATAATATTATTATAAACACATAAACTATATTGTGTTTAACAAGGAGTTCATTCATTCGCGCGTAGCATAATATGCACGTTTGGTATGTGCTTTGGAAAGAACTATAGGCACCACCCAGTGCTGGACTGGTGATCTTGCCCTGGAGAGAGGGCTCTCCTGCAGCATCTCTGACCGGCAGTACCAACTCCGCTTGCACATCATGAGTTGGCTCCATCACTAAACACCTAATATTGATTTATATGAACTCATTTTTCTATCATTTCTACCCTTTGCCTATTGATTTTACATATTAAAGAAATACAGCAATCCCTAAAACAATTCTTTGGATTATTTAAAGATAGCTATATAAACCTTCTCTTTTCCTTCGCATTCTCTATATGCATCTCACCATCTCCACTTGCTTCAAATATTTCTTCATGATTCTGGGTCTCCTCCTCCAACTTTATTCTAAGAAGTTGTCACATGAACACAGGTCTCTGCTAAAATTTCATGGAGAAAACTAAGAAAAAAGGGGAAGAGTCTTTGAACTCAAGGTTTTGAGAATCTTCAACGTTTGCCCCTCGGATGTACTTTTCCTCACGACATTATTAAATCAGTAATCTCCATGCACACCCTACTACCTTCAGTTCTTCAAATCACCTCATTTACTGTCTCCTTAACACTCTCATTATCTCAAATAATCTTGTGTTTTTCTTCATTAATTCTCGGTTTTCTTCCTGGCCCCCTTTGGAATGCAATCTCTGATAGGAAGTGATTTGATTTCTTTCACTTCTGTGTATTTGGCACCAATAAGCCTTCCTGAAACATATTTGGCACTAAATACATATTTACTAATTTAATCAGTCTACTAAAATTATAAGATATGATCACACACTAACATAATACAAAAGTTTATGGATTAGGTGTTGCAAAGCAAACAGAAAGTTGCAGTTACTTACAGTTTCAGAGCAAGGAAGGACAGGTCTGAGTTGCACTACTATTCATGAACGCAGGGCCAGTTTCTACGCAGATGGCCGTAATCTGCAGCAGTGGAGATGGACAATCTGTGAAGCAAAGGAAATAGGATTGAGTTTGCTGCTTAAAATAGGGTGAAATATTTAAGTGTAGCTTTTGTGAAGATAGTAAGATAATCAAGGTAGGTCTAACAGAGAGCTGAACAAGCCTGAGAGCTTAGCTGAACTTGAATAGCAAGATTTGTTAGTGATCACGCTTTCATTCATTTATTCCACATTCATCAAACATCTCCTTTATTAGCTGTCCTGACCAATTTCTTGTTTCTCTTTCAGAGGTTTAAATCTATATGCAAACGGTCCATCTTATTTGCTAGGCAGCCACTCAAAGACTAAGGGCATTAGAAGACTTTGTGCATAAATATGTAGCAGATGCTACCTCATTTCTTTGGAAAAGGTTTTGAAAAGATGAATGATTACTAAATAACTTTATACACTGTATCTTTATAAGTATATAAAATTTTAGTGAGTTTATTCTCTAAAATACTTTAGAGACTCGAAAGTAGAAACCCTTGTTATGATAATTTAGCTGTATGGTTCTTTCTCTGAACATAAATGTATCTGTTTGAAGGCTCCCATAAAACAAATTTATCAGTATTCCACCATGTAATGTATAGTCACTACTTTATAACACTTTATAAGTAAAGGGAAGTTTGCTCATTCCCTCCCGCCCACCAACCCGCCAGAGCTACACACTTTAGGAAATGGAGAAAAAAAGAAAACAAATTGTATAAATTGCTTAATATGTCTGATAACACTAGGAATTTGGAAAAGCATTATGGTAGGAGAAATTGACAAAATGGCGATTATAATTTGGAGAGAAGAGATGACAGGCAGGAAGGCTGAAGAGTATTTCAGAGCCGACTGAAAGAAAAAAAATTAAAAAAGAAAGAAAAGAAAAGCAAAGTCACCATGGCGGGCGGAGATAACAGTGATACCGACCAGGGTTCTTGGCCTTCCCCAATCAATAGAAATTGACTAGAGGCCAGACAAGAAATTCAGGCAGGACTTTATTGGGGCCCCTGCTGCAGCTGGGGGAAGCGACAACAAACAACAGGTTCCCTCGCTCACTCCCTGAGGAGGGGCGAGCTGATTCCTTACATGGGGTGAGGGTGGGGTGTGTCCAGGGGTCGGGCTGGAGGGGCGGCTGAGGTGGTCTGCCCACCCCTTAGGCGCTGAGTGCAGGGGGCATGCGCAGTGCCCTGCTTTTGCTCCGGGCTCTTCAGAAGTGGCAGTTGGGTTTTTTGGTCCCTTTATATCTTTTGTTCAGAATTTGCCCCAACTGCACATGCATGCAGTTGTTTTTAGTCCAATACATTTTCTTCGTATTTTGTTGCTTGAGGAGAGGTTTGTCCAGGGGCAAGCATTGCAGCAAAGGGTCCAAGTCCCAGGCCTGTCTCAACACCGGTGTATGGATTAAGCAAAGAGGTTCATTTTACCTCTGAACCCAGATGATGCTATGTCTTTCCGTGGCACATGATTTACTAGCAATTTAACGCTGTGAAACGTTTTCTGCTGCTAATTACTCTGAGCTTGTTTTTGGAGACCTTGGGCTCCTCTGAAAGGGATGCAAGGGGCTGTTTTACCCAGTTCGGCCCTATTATCTCTGAGCACTTCTCTCCACTTCCCCTTGTCCACACGCCTTCCCAGTGCACTGGCCTCCGTGATCCTGGTTCATGAGAACATGCCTCCATGGTACTTGCTTCTCCCTGTGCCTGGAAGGCTTCCCTGGCTGACTGACTGCCTTCCCCATAGAGAGAGACTGAGAGAGTGGAAGGGTTACGTGCTTACACAGGAAAGGAGGAAAAGTCCAAACAAGGGACCAGCATCGGGGTCACATCTGTGGGCAGTGACCCACTCTGCCAGGCCCCGCCCACCAAGCAGCATTCAGAAGTCCTCCCAGAATGGTCTGGGAAAGTCAGCATCTGGAAGCCCCCTGTCTCCTATTGGCTGAGTGCCCTACTGTGATGGAGAAGCCGGACAGAAGCAGAGGACTCACAACTAGTGCTGGAGGTGAGACGCTATCAGCCAAGGTGAGTCTGTCCTTGTGGAAAAGTGTCCCCTGCAGTTACAGCAAAATTCAGAAATACATCAAGGGCCCCCAGAGGCCTCTCTTCTCTTCCTGCACCCATGAGTTATTTGCTCATAGAAGACCACCCTAGTTAAAACCCCCATGCCTGCAACTTCTTGCTCTGTGCTCGTTTCCCCAGGCTGTTTTCCCCCGGAGCATTTGCCACTATTTGATATTTACCAGCCACATATCAGATTTGAGAATTTGGGGGAGCGGTGGTCCTGCACTAAATATATGCATTAAAGGGGTGCACAACTGTCAAGAATTAAAGTCATAAAAAAACCCACAAAAGCCTTTCACTTTTCATTTTCATGAAGCACCAGCTATTTCAAACAATGTTATTGAGAAGCACACTTTTTCTCTGGAGCATTGACCACCTCTGCTTGGCCTCCCTTGATACTTTAATGTATTCATTTAACTTCTGCATCCCTCACTAAAATGTGATTTCTATGAAGACAGATTTTTTTTGTCTATTTTTTTTTTTTCCACTGAGGTGACCTTAGTGCTTAAAATGTGTCTGACATATTATTTCGGCCGAAGAAACTTTCCTCTACACCTCTAGGTTCTCCTGACTGGTCTAAGGATAAAATTGACATGGGATAGATTAACAGGGGAAAATCAGATACAAGTTTAATAACGTATATACATGGGAGAGACCCAGGAGTACTAACTCGCCAAAATGGCCAAAATCTTCACCTTAAGTATCATCTTCAGCTAAAGACAAAAGAGGATATTGGGGGTAGTGGTTTGAGACTCCAAGGGGAAAAAGGCAATTCACGTGGAGATGGAAAAGCAAACAGTCGATAAACGAATGTTTATCAGGAAGGCAGAGAAAATGGGACACAGAGTGGAGTCTGATTCTAGGCCCTGCCAAACGTCCTCCACCACACCTAGCCCATATTTTTTGCAGTTATCTCTGATGATAGCTCTATTCCAGGAATAGGCCCTTTATCTAAATTATTTTAGGCAGTTAAGGAGGAGGTAAGAAAAAAAAACATTCCTGAGCCTTCCATTCTTAAAAAATAATCAGTCTAAATTAATCCTTGTGACAACAAGACACATTTTGGGGTGGCATATTCTGCTCCCCTACAATATATACTTATTTGTTGATGCAATGTGTGATTGTCCTGTCTTTCCTCCCCACCTGGGGAGGGAGAGTACAAAGGGAGAGTGGCCTGATGCAAACGGGCTGATGAATGAAAAAAACTGAGTCAGAAGGAGAAATTTAGAATCCTGGAAGACAAAAAACAAAATTGAAGAACACCGTTTTGCTTTCATTCCCTCCCACCTTCCCAACCACCCTCCCAACCCCACTCAAAGTAAGAAAACTTAAAAATCAATAAAAATTGTTACACAAAGGGAAAGGAGAGTGGCAGGATAGAAGTTTTACTTCTTTGAATATGACATATTCAAATCTCAAGCTCTTTCATTATTGATATTCTATCTTGCAATTATGAGATGATATATAGAAAGATAAATAGATGATAGAGCAAATAATTATGTAGTTAAGACTTTCAGTGGGGAAAAAAGGACACAAATACAAACTCAAGTTAAGTAAAAATTCTACAATTTTAACTTTGAATTAGAAATATCAATATGAAAATATTATGCATGTTCCTTTAAAATGTTTCCTAGTTCTGTCTCGGAAAAAGCCTAGAAACAATGCTCAGCACTAAACCAATAGCAATCCTAGCTGGTTATCAGTAGAAAATATTGATAAATATGTGTGACCAACCTGCTATGTTTAACTTCAACCAACAGAGATCATTTAGAATCTCAAAGTTACGTTTTCATTTTAAAATCAATAATGATGAGCTAACTTTGTGGTCACTTGGTTGAAATTTTAACATATTCTGCATATCCCACTGTGATTTGGAACCATCTTCAAAATCTTCCACGTTTGTGCATTTACTAATAGACTTCGATGGAGTCAATATAATAGACTTCGATGGAGTCAGTATATAAAAGTGCAAAAGACGTATGTTGCTGCCTTGGATCTCGCACTTTAACTCACATCTGCCTCTACTTTATCAATGAAATACAGCTGGAGTGTCTAGGTAAGAGTAATTGCCTCCAAAATCAATATTTCTACATTCCTAGGACTTGCCTTTGGCTTTATAAACAAATAAATAAATACAAGCTAAAGATGAAAAGAGCACTTAGTCTGTGCTCTAAATAATGAATCTAATATCGGGACAAGCCTAATCCCAATTTGCTTTTAAAATAAGTGTTGTCACACTGGGAAGCTATACACTAATTCCATCTTGTTGTTATTGAATAGAACATTCTTGCAGTCCCAATTATGGAGGTGATTTTGAAGCTAGTTTATGAGTCATGGAAATCAGCCTCATTGCACTGAACATAGTGTTGTTAACCAGAGGCCTCCTGTTCTGATTTGAAATAGGAAAAGGAAAAAAGAAAAACTTCCATAAAGCATAAAGGGACAAAGGCCTGATTATTATATCTGCTCACAGGTTTATCTATTTCTCAAATTGATTCATATCATAGAAGACACATATTTCTAGCTATTCATGTTTATTCAAGTGAAATTGCAAAGGAATAGTAAAAAATTCTTTATGAGTAGCAAGTTGAAGCACTTTATGTAAACATGCTACAGTTTTAGAAAGGCTACGAACTAAAACTATGCAAGTGTCAATATTATGTAGTGACAAGGAGGGGCCACTGATCTTGAGACCCCCTGCCTCGGTCTGTATCCAACCTCCGACTCTTACCAACTGTGAGACCTTGGGCAAGTAAGTTAACCCCTCTGTGCCTTAGTTTCTTCATTTCTAAGGTGGTGCCTACTCTGAAAGGTATTTCCAAAATTAAATGAATTAATAACATATATAGAGCACACTTAGAGGACTGCCTGCCACACGGCAAATATTAGCTAGGTTAGAATCTCCTGTTTCATTTGCTTTGTTAAGTTACTCTGTCTTCCTTTGCTTGACTCTCTTTGATCTTATTTTCAGAATATGCTGGAGTTACCGATTTTTCTAATTCGAATGCTTTGTAATGAGACGCGAAAAATCACACGATTAAAAGCCTGTGTCTGACTTTTAGGTTTTATTCCAGAAGAATGTTCATATTTAGCAGTTCAGTTTCTAACTAGATTCACTTGACTCTTGCACACTAGACAAACTTTCCTGGAATTGCTTGGTCTTCTAATTCGCTGCCGTACACGTCTATACAGCAAGCGATGCTGCAAACGTTGATGGTACCTTCAGTGATCCCGTCCCTGGCTGGTTACAGCAGCTGGGTGGGGCTCCATATGGGTCATCAGAGAGGGAAGGCAGAGAGCCGGGGGGGGAGGCACCTTCTCCAAGGTATGCGCAGCACCTGCCACCCCAGTTCTTGCTGACCTATTTCTGAATATATCCTTGACCTTTGAAAATACTGCAGATAACTGCTTTTCCTTTTACAGGTACGATAGCATCTAAAAATTATGCCCTTGAGTTCAACTTTAAAATCTTCTTTCCACTTTTATGGGCAACTGATATTTTAATAGATTGCTTTTCTTTTATTACTTTATTTTAAATGTGTTCATCCAGCTCCACCTGTTCTTGTTTCCACTTGAGTTTTTCTTCATATTTTTTCCAGTTTTTATTATGGACTGAAGATCCTTTCCTGTAACAAGTTACGGTTAAATAAATCTAGAATTGAGAATTAATGTTCATATAGTATCAGCTTTCTATATTTGATTCCATAAAGTTTATAAGTATTATATTGTACTTAATGGACATAACACTAATGATTTCATATACTTGATTCTACAAATTGGAAATGCATCATTCTGCACTTAATGCATTACTACTAATACACACCTAACAAGCTTTTAAACTGAATCAATACAGGATTGATCTATATGTCTTCAAATTTCAAGTTATTACATGCCCTTTGAACGCAGCCTTATATTTGAGTTTTATTTTAATAAGCATTTTAACTCAAATCCTGTAAAATAACAAGATTTTCTTATTTTCTTTAGCATACCCTGAACAACAAATCAGTAGTAAAAGGAAATTACAATTAGAGTAAAAGGACTGACAGTTAGGTGGTTCTCTACAAATGTCTTCCCATTCTTCCAGGAAATAATAAGTGATATTTGGGGAAAAAAGAATTCAAATGGCACGAGGCACCTTGGCACATTTACAGTGTTAAGAGTGGACGTCGTGCCTCTCCTCTGCATACAGAAAGGTACCTCTATTGCACCAGGCACTGAAAGCCAAGCCATTTCTCTACCTGACATTTTCTTCTCTAGCTCTAAGGTAGTTTGTTCAGCTTTAAAAATCAGATGTTTGCTAGATAGGTTGTACCCATCTCCTTCTTTGTAGCCACAGAATCAGCGAGCTTCTGGTCCAAAGCCTTGGGCCAACACTGCATTCCTAAAGTTTTCTGTCTATTGTCTAGATTTTGAGGAAGTTCCATATGGAATTCATCATTCCAATGTTTTCAGATTTCCCTGATGTATTGATTTCCTAAACTGGGTGGGTTCAAGCAACAAACATTTATTGTCTCATAACTCTGGAGGCCAGAAGTCCAAAATAAAAGTATTGGCAGGGCCATGGTCCCTTCAAACCCTCTGCAGAGGATCCTTCCTTGCCTTTTGCAAGGTGCTTTTTGGTTGGTGGCTGCATGACTCCAATCTCTGCCTCTGTTTTCATATTGTTATCTGCCTTCTGTGTCTGTTTCTCTTCTCTTCCTATAAGAATACCAGACATATTACATTAGGGCCCACCTTAATGACCTCATCTTAACTAATTACATCTGCAAAGATCCTACTTCCATGTAAGGTCAAATTCATGGGCGCAGGTTAGGAGTTCAACATATCTTTTAAGGGGCATATTTCATCCCATAATAACCAGGGTAACAACTGATTATTTTATCTCTAGCAGAATTTGAGCCTTTTACAATTTAAGAACAGGATGTTGTACTTGATTATCAGTAACTTGATTTAGACAGTGATTTGCTTTGTATTCCTTTGTTATGTTTATGAAGATGGGTGCATTATTGAGTGGAAATATCTTTATTGATCTCTTAGGCAAGGTGCTCAACTGAGTGAAGGAAATGCATGCAAGTGAGGTGCAAATCTTTTCTAAAAGAGCTTACATTTTAGAAACTGAAAGAAAGCAAGCATAAAATACTACACATTCAAAATAGAAAATTATAAGTGACTTAAGAGATGGGGATTAAATGCCAGGAGTAGAGTGTCTACGTAAGGAGATTTTCCAGCTAATAGTCATGGTTCAACAAAGCAGTGTTTCTTCTCCCCCATGGAATTCTAAGCTTGTAAAGATCTTCTTCTGCTTCTTCAAATACATCAGCATTTACAGTCTAGATATGCCCTGACTTAAAGCACTTTTCCTCAAGGGGTAGCCCGGATCAGTGCTACTGTGTTAGGTCTGTGGTGAGATTAACACACAAAGTATGAGTAAACAATTTGAAAGTTCTAAAATGACTTGGTAATTTTATGTATAATGAATGCAATAATTTTTTTAAAATGTAGGTTTGTGTTTTGTATGCTCTTTTCCCCTTTACTTATTCTAGTAAGTTTTTATTGGATTTTATGAAGGTGTATAGTGGTGATATATTAAGATTCAAAAAAAATTAAATGAATTCTTCACCTCAGACATTTGAAATGCCCCGAAGTAAGGACTTTTTCCTGGAGAAGAACCACATTTAAATGCACAGCACAGTGAGGCCTCAGGCTAAATCTCTTTCGCACCCACCCATCCCACAGAGACTTAGCTGAGGAGAGTTCAGGGGGCTAGTAAGAGATTTAATTCTTTTTGTTCCTATCCACACTGATCCAGATTGTCTAGGAAGGCATCCCAGGTATAAAGATAATTATCTTTTTAAAGAGAGGAAGATTGCATCCTCGTTATACCCAGGTCTGCAGTCACAATCCTGTATCTGAAGCAGTTGAAGAAGCACTGTCAGAGGGCTGATTTCTACTCTCAGCTCTCCTGCTTCACAGAGTCATGACCCTGAGCGCTTCGGCACCTCACTCTTTACAAATCAATCCCCATCTACCACAGGGTTTTTTGACCCAGCAAGATGAGATACGGCATGAGAAAATTTTCTACCATATTCAAAGTTCTGTATACATGGCAGGAAATAGGGTTTTATGGCAAGTATGGTGTTCATTCTTCAGGGATATGCCAACAAGGAAAATGTTCCCTAAGTTAAGTCTTAGACAGAAACAAAGACATGGAATTTTCTCGAGACTTTCTTCATGGATTTTTTTGGCTAAGGCATCATGGAGGATCTTCACAAGGTGACTATTTTCACTTTTTCCATAGCCTGACCTATGGACAGACCCAGATATATTGTTCCATCAGCCATCAAGGATGGACCCTAAAAACATCCAAATACTTTGATATTTCTAGATCTTTTTACTTTATTAAAATAAAGAGAAATTGAACATGGTTAATTTTTTTTCCAAGAAAGCCTTTCAAAATAAACATGTTACCACTGTTGGTGGTCAAAAACTACTGAGAAAGCCAAACCCCAATGAAACACCAGGGTCATTTCATGGTTATTCTCAAACCAGGAGTAAACACTGACTACGGTAGTTCTTGCATCTACGAATATGTGTTTGGGTGTGGATGTGTATACTAGTTGACAGCTGAGAAAAACTTCCTTCCTTTTTTTTAAAGTTTCTCTCTAAACACATAGAGGATGCTATCTTACGTCAGCTGAAGACCAAGAACTTAAACCAGCACAATTCCTGTACATTGTTAAACAATAATTGCATACTTTCCTATGCTTTCCTATAACTAGATCAAGCAAAAATAGCTTATCTTTTTGCTCCAGGAATTAACTGCTCCTGGAAGATAAGACTAGGAATTAACTAAACTGCTTACTTATCAAGACTAAATTTGCTCATCAACCTCACTTGAAGATTCTCACTTCTCTGATGTGTCTGCAAAGCCAAAGCTATTATATTGTAAACTTTGCCCAATCCCAACCAGTTCTACACCTTGAAATACCCACCTTAAAATCACCTATCTCGTTTCTCAAACATCAATAAATACACTTCTATAATTTCTTTATGTAGCGTCTTTCCAGAAACTATCAACATGGTTTTCTTTTTACTTCCATAAGTCTAATATACTTAGCTTGCTTAATCAACAGAGCTTTCTTCTAGTCTTTTGGGAAAAGGACAGTGAACAAGGTGTACCAGAATAATTTAATTAACGTAGAATTCTGGGTCAATGTATATGATAGTGTTTTTCTACAAACTATTCTCATTTTTCCCTATTCCTCCCTTAAAGTCAGTATTATTAGAGACCTTGTTTAACCTGTTTCCTTTGACTTGTTAGTTTTCTCTTACATCGCATGTCAGTTGAAAGCCTCTTCCTTAGGTAGCTCCAATATAAATTTATTCAATCCAGGCATTACAGTTTGTGTCACCATCTAATTGTTTTGTACCTACCTCTTCTGAGGAAAAATGAAAAATAAAAGGGACATCTGTTATGTGAATATGTGGGCACTCAGAGGTAAGGAAGCTGAACACAGGCAGGAGTATCCCATAAGAAAAGACGTTTGAGCACAGTTGCTGGGGACCCAGGTTAGGAGCAGCTGCAGATTGAAATAACAAAGTAGGAGGACCCCAACCCTAGAAGCCTATACCCAGGATATAAGAAGCATATGTTCTGTAAGCAACAAGACTGATTGACAAATTAAGGGAGCCACTGAATGGCCTGTCGAGGTGATGGCTAGGTACATTCATGGCCTTAGGGTATTAATGAGGATTCAGAGGTCAGAAGCCACTAGTCCCAAAGAGCCATGGTGTTACAAATGTTTCAAATTCAAGTAATGTTTTTCTAAGGAGAATTTGCCTATGAATCAAGTCTCCAAGGACAGTTGTATTATTCACGGAAGAAAATTTAAGACCAAATTAATTTCCCAACACAACAACAAAAGTTTATATAGAAGGAGGTAGCCCTGTGTTAAATCTAAGAAAAATCTCCCAGTGAAGACTAGGTTGCACGGATTTACACAATTTAAGGGATCATATTATCAGCTTTGCATTGTTTCTCACTGTTTCGGTGAGAAAATGAACTGAAAAATGCAGACTGTTTGTACATAGACATTACCTTTCAAGCTTTTCATTCTTAACATCACTGACCCTAAGTTTCGTAATAGAAAGAACTAGGTGAATGAGGCAATGTTGAGGAGGAGACAGACTATCTGATCCCTCTAATTCTACAATTATCCTACTGAGATCCAAGGTTTTGCTAGCCAGACACTCAAAAAGAAGTATCCTCTTTAATTGCATGCCATTTCACCTTGTGGAGCCTATATCTGGGAAAAAAGGGGAAACAAAAAGACTCACACAAAATTAATTATGGAAGTAACTAAAAGACATAGCAGCATATATTATCTAAACTCACTAAAACTATGTCTCATTTTATAAATACAAATATATATATATATATATATACACACACATACATATATATATGTGTGTGTGTGTGTGTGTGTGTGGCTTTCATTTCTCTTAGAGAAATTTTACAGATAAGTCTGGATACTTTATTACTTGAGTTGTAGTTGAATTTTAGCAATCCAAGGACCAGCTTTAATAGGGTAGTCAAACAAATTGTTTATTCTAAAAAAAAAGAAAACTTTTTATTTAATTAAAAACATGGTCTAATATATCTCCAAATAGAAGAATTCATTTGAATTTTCAGTTAAAAGGAGACTCAAATTCTTGCCAAAATATTTATTATCCTAATTCAACATATATAGTTTTATCAATGTTAGTTAATTGATTAACTTATTCAGGAATCTTTGAAGTTTATTAAAGATCAAAGACAGTGCTTACTACTAAACATACATAGGCCCAAAGACTTGGTCTGTCTTTATGGAGTTCTAGATGTTCAAGATGCAAAATGTGGTAAGATCACCAAAGGAGGTTATGATGGCTAATTTTAGGGTTAATTTCGAGTTGACTGAGCCATGGGGTGCCCAGATATTTGGTCAAACGTTATTCCGGGTGTTTCTGTGAGGGTGTTTTGGATGAGATTAACATTTAAGTCTGTAGATTTAAGTGAAGCCGATCGCTCTCCCTAATATGGGCGAGCCTCATCCAATCTGTCAAAGGCCTGACTCAAGCTAAGGCTGACCCTCCCCCAAATAAGAGGGAACTCCTCCTTCCTGACTGCCTTCAAACTGGGACATCAGCTTTTTCCTGCCTTTGGACTGAAATGGAAACATTGGCTCTTCCTGTGTCTTGAGCCTTCCAGCCTTCAGACTGGAACTACACCGTCTGTTCTCCGTGGTCTCCAGCGTGTTGATTCCAAGTCTAAGGACTCGTCAGCTTCCATAATTGCATGAGTCAATTCCTTATAATAACTGTATATTATATCCTATTGACTCTGTTTCTCTGGAGAACTGGGACCAATAAAGAGGGTTTACAGAGGATATTATGAGATTGTGGAGGAAATATCACATAATGAACCATAGAATAATTACAGATGGCTTCTTGATTAAAGCTGAATCTGAGTTTTAATTTAAATATTTTTAAAATGTATGCAAATTGCAGTCTTCATCAAAGGAAAAATATAGTCTACTTTAGAATCTTCAAAGTTATTTTAGCACCAGAAATTTCTTTCAAATAACATCTTAGAAAAACTCCATTGAATAAAACAGATGCATCTATAGCTGCTCTAATTGATGTAGAAGTGCCAACTGGGCACCCAGTTATATCTGCAAACCCCACAGAATCTTCTCCGTAGACCCCTGAGTCTTACACAGTGGTTCACAGGTTAAATATTATGTTTTGACTGCATTAGGTAAAGGGAGAGGGTTCACACAATTATATATGATTATTTATTTTTATTTAATTTATTTATTTTTGGCTGCATTGGGTCTTCGTTGCTGCAAGTGGTGGCGAGCGGGGCCTACCCTTTGTTGCGGTGCGTGTGCTTCTCATTGTGGTGGCTTCTCTTGTTGTGGAGCACGGGCTCTAGGTGCGCGGGCTTCAGTAGTTGTGGCGCATAGGCTTAGTTGCTCCACGGCATGTGAGATCTTCCCGGACCAGGGCTTGAACCCATGTCCCCTGCATTGGCAGGCGGATTCTTAACCACTGTGCCACCAGGGAAGTCCCAACATCATGCAATTTAAACCATCTTACTTTACAACAAATTTTAATACCAATAATTTACAAGATACCATTTTTTATGAGGAACATGTGTTTTGTTTTGTTTTGTGTTTTTCTTTTTAATTTATCTGTATTTGTTACAACTTTTAAAGCAGAATGTGACTTGAGCACTACGTCTCCGTTCACAAAACTTGCTCCGAGCCACTTTTCAAACAGCTTTACAACATGCCTAGATAGGCTTATAATTCTGCTACTCTCAACACTACTTTTCTGTGGAAAACAAGCCCTATGTATGGACAGTGACTCCCATCAAGTTGGTTCAGTTGAACACGCTAATTTCTAGGGGCTTGGCACATGCAGTCAAAACAGGCGATGGAAGGTTTAAAAAGGAACATGTGTTTTTAAGTACAATTATTCCACTTGTATTTATTGCTGTATCTACTCCATCTGTGACAGAAGAATTAGATAAAGCAGTTAATCAAATTTGTTTTTCTCTGGGTTGATGAGAAAAGAATGAAAGGTATTTTGTCCAAAACAGGGGAGTAAGCAAGGATTTATGTCTAGAGGCTTGAGGTTTTCCTTGTCTTGAAGGAGAGTCAAAAAGTCTAAGATCGGGCTTCCCTGGTGGCACAGTGGTTGGGAGTCCGCCTGCCGATGCAGGGGACACGGGTTCGTGCCCCAGTCCGGGAAGACCCCACATGCCACGGAGCGGCTAGGCCTGTGAGCCATGGCCCCTGAGCCTGCGTGTCCGGAGCCTGTGCTCCGCAACGGGAAAGGCCACAGCAGTGAGAGGCCCGCGTACTGCAAAAACAAAAACAAAACCAAAAAATGTGGTCAAATACAGCTTTAGCTATACTTAAATGAAAATTACAGCCTTAAATGTTTTTGTTATAAAACAAAAGACACTGAAAATAATTAAATTGACATTCAGCTTGAAGAGCAAGAAAATATTACAGTAAATTCAAATAAAATGAAAAAATATGAATAGAGGAAATATATGAAATAAAATATACAAAATAAAAAATGAACGTAAGCAAACAAGAGACTCCCCCAAACCACCAACAAAACAAATCATACATACACACACACACACACACACACACATATAAAGTCAGTAAATATAGACAGCAAAATCAACAAAGAAGGGAAAAATGCAGTGAAAATAAAAAAGAGGATCTTATCTCCTGTGAAAAAAAATGACTAAAATCATACAGGGAACAATTTTATTGCAATGTGTGTGTAAGTCTAAAGTTTAAATTAAATGGAAAAGTGACTAGAAAAGGGTATGTACAATAGGAAAGTTTATCTACAGACACACACACACACACACACACACACACACACACACACACACCTTACTAGTCCAATGTATAATAAACTCACTTGTAAATCATCTACTCCCCTCCCAAAAATATAGAAAGTGGAGGTACAGGTTTTAGGCATATGCTTTCTAATTTTCATGGAACAGAAACAACAATCTTATACAAAAACTCTTCTTCAATCCTATGCATTTTCTTCTTGAAAATAAAAAAAGTAGAAAGAGTCTCAAACTTATTTTACAAGGCTTCCAATACCAACGAGAGTAAAAGTTCAAACTAAAATGTAACTACAGCTGGCCTTTAAACAACATAGGTTTGAACTGCATGGATGGACTCATAGGCAAAATTCTTTCAGTAAATATAGTACCTGTGTTTTCATTTACAGACCTTTAAATTAACCAGGTGTGGAGATAAATTTGTGTCCTATTAGAGATCACAATATGTGGAATCAAAGGAACTACTGTTTCAGCTTCCAGCCCTTGGGTGAGTCATTTATCAATTCCTTTGTTTTTGAGGCAGAGATAGAAGTTTGTAGATTTCCCACTGCATAGGGGGTCAGCACCCCTAACTCCCACCTTGTTCAAGGGTCAACTGTATATTTAATTCAGTAGTGTGTGTTAAAAAAATGTATTCTAACCAAGTAGTCATATCCTAGAAATACAAGTTATTTCGTTCTAGAAAATTGGTTAACATAATGTGTGCCATTAATAGATAAAACAAAAAGATCATACTAATATATGCAAAATATGTTTTATAAAATTAAAACATTCATAATAAAAACTTAGCAGTGTAGGATTAGGCATGATAGTCATTAACTGATAAATGGCATTAGCTAAAAAAAAAAATAGATGTGAAAATTTTGGTGCATTCCATCACATTCAGGGAAGAAAAAAATCAAGAATATCCAATAATATAATAAAACTATCATACAGCATTATACCAGATATCGTAGCCAATGGAATAACACAATAAAAAGAAATACAAAATCAAAATGACAGAATCATTATTAAATGATATGACTGTCAACATTCAAAACTCAAGAGAATTATTTAAATAAAATTAGATCAGGTTTATGAGACCAGAACTACATTTTTAAATATTAGAAAATTTCAGCAATAATAACCAAATTTTTTAAATGAAGTAGTAAAAGAAATTTCACTTAAGAGAAATAGAAACTAGAAAATTACCTAGAAAATAAACCTATTCAAATGTTTAATACCTTTTTTGCAAAAATGTACTAAATTCTACTGATTGACATTGGAAAGATAGTTACAAATATACACAGACTCTGAAATATGAGACATAACTTCTTGAAAAAAATATGCATAGCCTAAAATTTATATATCAAATGCAAATTTCCCACAAGAACTAGTGACAAAGAAGTTTATTTTGCCAGTTCTAAGGGTATGATTACAGCTGAATAACCTGAAGATTTATGACGTAAGTTAAACATGCAAAGTCAGTGATGTCCTCTCTTCTTCCACCAAAAGGAGGGGTTACCATAATGTGATGATGGCAGAAGCCCAAAATTCACACCAAGCAAGATTAGAGCAAATGTCATTGCCCAAGTGGATTCCCCCCCAAATCACGCGCCCTGTGGAAGAGCTTCCATTTCCTAAATGCAATTCTCCTGCTTCTTGGTACCAGAGATTCCCCATGAACTAGAAAGCACGCATCATTGATCTGAATAAAGACAAGTTGTAAAAATTGTAATGTAGGATGACCTCAGTGTGTAAGTTCTTAGGTACCCTGTTGGTGGCAAGTCAATAATGCATGTAGCCACCCACTGGTGAGAGCCAAGTGACAGTGTTTGTTATCCTTGTCACTTCAAACCATTTTGAAGGTAACTGGATCTACAAAGAAATAGCTGATGCAGTACAATCAAAAACTGATCCAAATTCTGCCTTTCAAATTCATTATATTCCTGAAAATGTAGGGCAGAATTCATACATGGAGAATGGTGCTTTAAATATGAAATTGACTGATCTGCATCTATACCTTGTGCTCAATAGCTAATCAATGTATTAGGCACTCAAATTAAAATTTCTGTTTTAAGCATTGTTTTTAACACACATCTTTACTACAATAAAATAATCTCAACGCTTATACTCTGTCAGATCTTTCAAGACCCCGATCTTTGTTTACTAAGTACAAAAACCACTAACCTGATCATTTATCATCAATAGCAGACAATTCCCAGTCACAATTGCTCATCTCATGGCTGTATTCTCCTTTGCAGCATGCAAAAGAGTAGGCTATTTCGTTCCAGAATCCTGCTGGTGTTTTGTTCTCATAGGCTTAATATTTAGAAAACTCAAACCTTTAAAAAAAAAAAAAAAAAGGAAAGTTCCTAAATAAATGGATTGCATATCAAATAAGGGATTGCTTTCTGATAATCAATAGAGTCCCTATCAGAGACCTGACCAGGTACAGTTGTAATCTATACCTATTCCCTAGCATCCTGGCCAGGTGGTTTCCAAAGGCCATTTATTCATGCAATCTCCTATTTCAATTTATAGATGAAAATTAAATCAGTCCTTGAATTTAAATATATAAGCATTCTCTTTCTTCTTCACAAAGGTATCCTTTTTCTTTTTTTATAACCAGTAGAAAGATTGAGAACTCCATATTCATTTAGCTTCCCCTTCTCCACCTGGCTCTTCCTACTTGTCCGGTTATTTGTGTTGACAGATTGAACGTGAGGCTTGTTTTATGGTTATACGCCAACAGTCATATTTTCTCCAGTCTGAGTCATCTCCACTCTTTGTTCATTCTCTGGCTGCATTTGAAATTTGAATTTTGTCATTTTGCCTTGCAAACGCAATGGCTTGGGAGAACTTGGGCATGCTAGGTAATAGAATACAGCCTGCTAATCTTTGATAAAAAAAAAACCCAACAACTATAATCCTATATAACACGGTGTCAGCCTGCACTTTTTATGCCTTCATTTTTAATCTGATGAAGAATGGCTCAGCATACTTAACTGATCATCGCATATAAATGTGCTTTTGGAATTACATACCTTGAGTGATAAATACTATAACTTAGCCAATACTTTTTTGACATGTGGCAATGAAGTCCGTTTTCCCCCTTTCCTATGATTTTGTTCACTCTGCTCCCTTCCACACTTTTTTTTTTTTTCTGTTGACAGAGAGAGTAGTGATCATTCAGGTGTGTATTTGATTCAGATACTATGACACTGAAAACCTAACGTTAATGCCGGTGGTTAGCCCCTCACCTCCATTCTAAACCTCCACCTCGGAATACAAGTACTTAGAAAATATACTCCAATTTTTGAAAGGGAAAAATAAAAATAAACACCCCTCAGTCATGGCTCCAAGTAAAACACAGAATCCAAAATCCCTAATCTGAATACCACAGCCATCATTACCTTGCTGAAGTCTCAAGTAAAGGGATGTTTATTTGGAGAATATGATTTAATCACTCAAAGGATCTGTATTTTCTGCAAAGCTTGCCTGGTCTCATATCCTGGTTTATAAACCGAGATTACACATAACCTTTATTGCTTCTATTTTCCAGTGGGGACAGGTAGGGCAGAGCACACAAAGCCTCGGGCTGAGTGCTGTCTTCCCGCCGGCAATGATCTTACCCTGTTTCTACTCTGTACTTTGCAAAGAGCCTCACAGTCTGAAAAGAATTCCAGTTTCACTTTTCCGCACGGATTACAAGAGTTCAAAGGAAAGTGTTGCATAAAAGAAACTATATCACACCTGTTAGGTTCCATAGGTAATCATTTTTCTCATCTGCAAAAACATCAAATGCTGTCCTTTCTTATGTCTCTGTGGATTCGAGGGCTCCACTTTGCCCTGGACTTCTAACAGAGCATTTCCTCCCTCATTGTAGAGCAGACAACCGGGATGGTGTGGCATTTTAGCAACTGGTGAAATAGAGATTCTCGAGTGTGACCCATGGCCCTCCAGAGAGTAATGGGTTCAGTTCTTGGCTCTAATTCACTTACGCCCCCACTGTAAAGCGAGAGTGTACAGGATGGGTGGGCCTCGGGGCCTCTGTCACGCTGATACTGACTACATTGAACATTTATGTAGCCGCTACCTTGTAGTTAGGGTGTGATGTGGGATAAACACACTGAAATAGGTTTTCTCCTTTTCTTCCGGTGGTGTTTTGAAATCTTGAACCCAACTAACCAGGTTCATTGTGCTCTCCATAAAGGAGAAACATCGTTAAAGAAGAATTCTCCCTGCCCCTTTTGGAATTCTTTTCTAATAATTTATGTTACTTTTATGCATTAAAGGTCAAAATGGTATGTGAATCAGCTTTTAAGGACTTGATATCTCCGGAAGCTGCATAACATCTTGGCTACTGGACAACTGTCAAGTAATGAAGTAGAAGTGAGATGGCTAAGTTGGGTGTGATGCAAAAGTCTAGATGAGAATCGGGTTGGATGGTAATGGTTTGGACTAAGGTAGTAGTAGTAGCAGAAATGGAGAGACATGAATGGATTTCTGCTGTATTACAGAGGTGGTATTTCTATTAGATTAGTATTTGCTAATCGTTGAGATGTTACCTTTAAGAAAGGGGCACATGAAGGATACGTTCTGTGATTCTGAGCAAAGCAACTCAGTAGATGGCGACACCATTCACTGAAATGCAGAAGACTGGGGAAGGAGAAGTCTTTGGGAGTGTGGGGAGAAATCAGTTACTCTGTTTCGGAGAAGTTAAGTCAGAGGCGTTTACAAGGCATCCGTGTGGAGATACAGACCATCGGAGACACAGTTCATCGGATACGTGAACTCAGTGAATAGACAAGGGATGGAGATATACCATTAGGAATCACCAGAGAAGAGACTGAAACTCAGGTCATTAGGCAGGGGTACACTCACCATGGGAAAGTGTGTGGACAAGTAAAATGCAATATTGAGACTCCCCTCTTTCTGCCAAGTGAGCCCAGGCTCTCACTGAGAAATCAGGAGAGCTAAAGAAAGTAAAAGTCCACTTCCGTGTTCCCATCTACCAACTTAACACCACTTGAGTGTTCACTTATGTACCAAAACATATATGTGCCATGTGGCTCCTTACTTCAGCTCACATTCATGTGAGGAACAGCAGTGAAGTGAATGAATGAGATTTCAGGCATTTCTTTAATTATCTGAGGCCTGGGACATCTTCCCATTGAAATCATTTCAGCACCTCTGAAAATAACTCTCGCTAACCACATCTTTCTATAGTTTTAGGAAACACTCAGAGCACCCAAGAATACCACAGCTTCACCCTCACACCCACACAATGTGGAAACAACCAAAATATCAATTAAATATGACAAACAGCAGTTTATAATCTAAATTCCAATTACTCTATTACAAAATTTTGCTGCAAAACCTGTCAGAATCAAATATACATTTTAAAGTCTAGACTTGAATTTTCATGACCAGCTGCAGAGAATTATTGTTATTTAGGGGGAAGATATATAAGGAGAGTAATATAAAAAGATTTCCAGATTTCAGAGTCTTTAGAGCATTATTTCCTCTGTGCCAATGAGTTCTTTATTGCCAACCTAAATGGTTAAAACCAGTTATTAAGCTGTTGCTATAAGGTTAAGTTAAAAATGTAATGGTTAGAGTGTCTATTCTAGAGCACGGATATTCATTTTCAAATCTCAGCTTTGCCAAACTTTTGAAGTATGTGCTCAGATTACCTAACTTCACTCTTTTGCAAATCACGCACCTTTAAAATAGTTATAATAATATTGCCTAACTCATGTCTCCGTGTAGAACTTGCCCATGGAAATGCCGCTGCTCAAATCCCATCCATGAGTGTATATTCACTCTTGTCTGCTTAAATATGTCATAAATCCATCATTTCTCCAAGACGTAACTCGAATTTATTTGCCTTTCCCTTTTATATTTCTTTTTCTAACTGGAGATGTAATGAAATGGGCAATTCTAAAACTCTCAGGAAAGATTTAAGTATGCCTCACAAACACAAGGAAAGGGGAAAATTGTGCTTAACAATTATTTACACAAGAATTTTCTTCATGTAATTTCTCTCTATATGTAAGGCTATAGCTAACATAGCATTTCTTGTGTGCCAGGCACTGTTCTAAGTGCTCTGTAAACTTTATCTCCTTTGGTTTTCATAGCAACCCCATGAGGTTAGTCTGGTCTCTTAATCTCTCTGCTATGCTGCTTCCAATTGTAAACAAAGAACACTGCACATTTACTTAAAATACTTGGTGAAAAGTAAGATGATAGCCTACCATGGCTGAAATCTCCTCTGACTCAAGTAAGTTTTATGAAATGACACTGCGTCTGTCACAATACAAACTAACATATTAGAGAGTCTGAGATGTCCTAATTTTAAAGCTTAACATTTCCCAGATTGCCACAGTTTGACTTTTAGTGTGTGTATTTATTAAATTTTCATTGTGACTAGTGCTCTAAGGAACTGAGCCAGGGAAATGCTGATTGAGATTCTTTTCCGGACCAGTAGTCTCTTTTTTTGTAGAAGTATTCTGAGAAGGGAAGATGGAACTTTACTCACATCAATGAATGTGTTTCTGGAGAAATAGGAGGGATGATCTTTTTAGGGTTTTTTTCATTTGTAAAAGGAAATTTAGGAATCCCTGAGCAGTGGATATTATCAAATCAGTGTCCTATGTATTAACCTAACTAATTTGGTTAACTGGATACTAGCAGGTTTCTGACAACTTTCATGTTATCGAGGATTTGGAAAGTATGGTACCTTATGGGACAACCAAGAAGACTGTCTTTAAATACCCTGTGTGGTCCATTTTTCTCTTACATATTATAATTATTCAGCCCAAAGGGTTTAGGGAATCTTGCAATAACGTTCTCTCTCTCATCCATAAACACTTAATAATTAACCTGTGTCTCTGACCCTCCTTCCTGCATTATAAGGCGACTCTATAAGGCAAAGACCTTTAAATATTATGAGGGTATATCTCACATACTTTATAGTGATTATATTATAAACATTTACTGAGTGCATACCAAGTATGAGCACACAGTGTAAGCTCTTACACCACGTTCATTCATCTAGTCGTGGAGTGCCTCTTGTATAGCGGGTATATTATTTTGTTTGGTCATAACACCAATTCCATGGGCTAAGAATTATTATCCTTATGTTATATATGAGAAGAAAGAGGCCCAGAAAGGACTTGCAAAAGAACTCAAATCAGAAGTAACAGCTGGGTTCAATGCTTGGTCTTCTATGCCCAGTGTGCCTTCAACTAGATCCTTCCTGTAGCATTTGTTTTTCTTACCTTCAGGATTCTGTGGCTTTCAAACAGACAGAGTTGAGCTTTTGTGTTCTGGACATTTTTGTAATGGAAATTCCATATGTCCCTTAAAGTTTATTAAAACACTGTTGCCTCCACCATACAACTATAATCATATCTTCCATTGAAATGTTGGGTTTAGTGGAACACTATCAACTCTAGCTGGACAGGCTCTTGGGGCAAATTGCTGTGTCAGTTTAAGCTGATGAGAGAACAAGGAACAGAGAGCTGACATATCTTATTGTTAGTGGCACATTCTAACCACCAGGGCAAAAACTCACAATTAGAAGTCTGTGACTGAGCTCCTTAGATTTACTGGCTTTCTGAAATAAAAGGCAAAGTCACTTTTGGGAAGCAGGAAGGCATTTCCCTGGGGATCGAAGACAAATCTATATTCAATGTTTAACGGATTCCATGACCGCAAAATTCCCATCCACTTATGGAAGAGAAGCACATTAGCCACTCCCTACCTCACCCACACACCTATTCTTGTCCTGAGCATTAGAGTAACACGTGCATGTCAAATCCGAGGGCACAGTGTTACGTCCTTAGGTTCATCTGTCTCTCTCTCACTCCCTCTATAAACGTAGATATTAATTGCTAAAATTAGGATGAAAAACTTAGAAAAAGGGGTCGATAGAGGAAAATAAAGTCTTTCTTTCCTGTACTTGTTTCAGCCTCATGTGCTAAGGTCAGAAGTCCAATAGAGAAGTTTGGAAACAAGTCCTCTAGTGTTTAAAGAGAGTGTGAATTTAGTTGGAAGCATCCCTTTCTACATACCTCCCTTTAAAACTGTGGCAGTTTGAACATGTGGAAAACAATTCAAGATCTCAGGATTCAAGTTACCTCCACCATCTTTCCACGACTGACACGGGAATGTCAATGAAAGCTATTCAACTGGTTATGTGTGGAGAGGGTTAAGTGGCTGGTGGTGCTATATATAACAAGGGTTAAGCTTACACCGACCATCTGGGAAGAAGATTTGGTCTGTATTAAAGACAGGGAGGGTCGCCCAGGAAGTCAGGAACTCAGTATGAGAAAAGGACTGATCTAAGACACAGCCACTTTCTGGCAACCATTTAGACTTAAGAAAAGCCTCTGGGACAAACCAATGGAGAATTAATTGTATGTCCTTTGGAAACAATTGATTTTTAGGAGGCTGCAGTATTAATGCCCAACTGTTAGAACTGCATGGTTGGAGTTCTCTTTCCATTGGTGACATTAGATGTTGGACCCTGGGAGCAGCAAAGCAGCAAAGTGATGTTGGGATCAGTAGTATTAACGGAAGGAGAGTCAAGGCCAGAGGCCACAATGTCAGTGGAGCAGAAAAACAAAATCAGCAACGAGTTTAATTAAAACAATAAAATCTGCTATCCGCTTCAAAAGACAAAGCAGCAGCTAGGATGGATATGCGACCCTCATTGTGAGCCCTCTGGGAGCAATGAGTTGAAACACATGATGAGATGAGGGCCATTCTCACTCACCTATCATCACAAGAGGGAAGCCAGCCCAAGTTTGGGCATAGAGGATACTGGGCTGGGGTGGGGAAGAGGATTGGTTGAGCTAAAGATAGAAGCAAAAAAGAAAACTAAGAATGGCTTCAGAGAATGACTTCGTGATTAAAGACAGAGCCACTGATTCTCACAGTGGCTTGAATCACTTTGGAAAATATGGTTTATACACACAGGCACAAAATGAGCATGTGTTTACATATAGGCTGGAAACAGAAGGTCAGGCAGGTGGATTCCATGCCTAAAATGATCTATTTGATATTTATATTGCACAAATAGCATTTGTGGACTATTTTTTCTCTTCAATTGAAATACTTTGAGATAAGGAATAGAAGAGGTTTAATATGATATGCTTAATGTAATTGACCATTTGGAGAACAGTTGTGAAACTTAATTTTTAATATGCAATTAGAAGTTAGGAGGATTATCTTGAGCCTGTTGTTTTGAGCTCGAGAACAAAGGGCATAGGATCTTAAGCACCCATAAGCACAGGGGATGAAGAGAGATCATCAGTTGACTGAGGAGAAGTAGCAGCCGTAAAACAAAACAGAACTGGCAGAAGTTTTTGTTGTGACAGAATCTCTGGTGAATAGCTCTGTCCATCTGACCCCCTCTGTCTCCTTCATGATCTCTGAGGAATTCTTGTGGGACCCCCTTGAGTTCTGCATAGCTGAGACACAAAATTCCCTATCTGTAGATTCCACTGAAGATCAATGCCTTCATTCAGCTCTCTGAGCTTTGCAAAGGTTAGACTCATGCTTTTCTGTTTTGATCCCAATTCAATTTCACGTCTGCCACGTGCCTTATTCTATTATACCAGTCTTTTAAAATAATACTTGTTGAAAATGCACGCTAATCGCTATGTGGGAAAAAACTAAGCAAACACACCAAAGGACTAGCAATGCATTGTGAACTACACTTGGGAAGGACAAGTTGACCAGAAATTTGAAAATGATGGATACTAGTGACCTGTTTTGATCTCTTCCGTAGATTCAAACTTTTTGCTTTTGAAAGAGAGTGTGAAAAGTGGCTCATTTGAAACTTTGTGATTTTTTTTTCTGGCTTATTATATATTGAAGAATACCCTCAGGAGTAGGTTTCATGCCTGAGTATTTTTTTGACCATATCAGAATACCTGGCCCATTATCACATAGCATTGCAAAGATGTCATCCTTGAAGGTTGCAGGAACATTCATATCATCATGTTACTTTGTGATAACATATGGAATAAACATATGAGCATATTAAAATGATACTTGCCTAAATTCATTCATCCAGACAGATTGCTTATACAAAATACTCCATGCAATTGATTTTAAGGTCTATTGCTAAGTCTTGTTCTAAAACACAGGAACATAATAAGTTATTTGGTAAATTTAATTAAGGAATTAGAAGGAATTTTTCTCAGTTTGAACATGAATGTAAAAATTCAGTTTTCTCCTATCTCATTTTAGAGGTCATTGAAAAAATAGCAAATAAAAAAGAAAAGTCAATCTTCAGTGAAACAAGGAGGCAGCTGGGAAGCCAGACAACAAAACAGATGGAGTGGCTACGAGGAAAGATGGAGATGAAGTGGGCACCCAGAAAAATGTGGAGTTATCACTCCAGTACAGAAGACTCGGTTCTGATGGATCCCAAGCAAAGAACAAGCACAACTCTCAGAAGCAGAGGCACACACTTATCTGCGAAACACTAGGTTACCATTGAGGTGACCGGTTCTGAGAAATGAAAGAGGCAGAAGTAAATGAGGATGATTTGTAAAAAAAAAAAAAGGCATTTTCACAGAATCTATACTGTCTCCATGACAATAGACGAGAAGGGAGTTTTTGAAATGTGGCTTTTCACAATGAGCTGTTTATCTTATTTAATTAGGAAGAAGAAAAGCATTATCAAATTCAGACAAAAAAGCATCTCCAAGAAAACAAACAAACAATAAAACTCAAACCTCCAATTAGCTTGGAACATGTCCAGACAACTTCCAAAACAAATCACTTGCAAGTAACCGCCAGAGTGGCTGAGCGGGTGGGGAAATCACCCCTTTCAAGTGATGTGTAATGAAAATGGAATCAATACAGACTCTATGCAAATAGGATACATGAAAAAAAAAAAAGGAAAGGGGACAAAAAAATGACATCAAGTGTTCGCAGCGCTCAGTCTTACCACAGAAAACATGAGAATGATAACCAAAACTGTTTTCAGGAATATATGTATTTTTTTAATTGGAGGAAGAGCAAAAAGCAAAAATACAAGACAGCCAGAGGAGCTGAAAGTTAAGCTAAGAGAATTTTAAAAAGCGGATGGAGGGACAGAAGGTTGTGTAGAATCGCGTTTCCTTGTATATGCATGAAATACTTGGAAAAGATACACAAGGAACTACAGATGCTAATTATTTACTGGAGGTGAACCCAGCAACTCTACAGGGATTAACAGGATACTTATCCTAGCACGATATATACAATACTTATACTTTTAGAATTGTGAACTAAATGAATGTAATACCTAATTAAAACTGAAATATTTTTTCTTAATGAGCTATTAATAGGTAGGTGGCCTATCAGATATTCCCGGATGTCTTCAGGCCAAAGCATCGAAAACCCCTTTAGCTTGCTTACAAAATTTAACAGCTACTTTTCCTCAAGTTCATGTGTGAAATCTTGGCATGTGTGGGCTTCAGTGTTCCTTGAAGAATTCTCTGAAAGGCAGGGCCCTAGGACTGGGCAAGGCTAATTACCCTTTTCTTGCATCATCTCTCTACTCATACTGACAGCTCCACTCTGATTCCCTAGGTTTCCAATTCTACATCTCTCAGTTCCAAGCATCCCCAGGCCACACAGCACCCACACTTAATAGATTTTCTTACATTTTCCTATATGTCTTTCCCTATCTTTGTCAGTCACTTCACAAGGACTGTGTCATAACAACAGTCACCTGTTTTTTGTTTTTTTCTCTCAGATGAGAAAGATGGGCCTAAGAAAATGAAACATATTGTCCTAATATCACAAAATGGGTTAAAAAAAAAAGTGCAAGCTATATGACTTAAATTTCACCTTCAATGTCCTGTATATCACCTCTTGTATTCTTTTGTTTTGAATATGAGCTAGTTTTCACACAAGAGGAATCATTGTTATAAGGATAAAACTTAAATTCGATTAACATAGAGACCATTAAAATCAGCTTCAATAACATGATCAAAAGATGCTTCTGCATCTTATCATTTAGGAGATATGTTTTTTCTGAGTTGTATTTAATATTAAAATTTCGAACATTATGTATTCCTTTTGAGAGATCCAGAAAACACATCCTTACTCACACTTCACTCAAATGTTTTTTTCAGCAAGCGATTTTGATAGAAAACATATGATTGCATGTTGATTTTGTATCCTGAAACTTTGCTGAATTCATGTATTAGTTCTAACAGTTTTTTGGTGGAATCTTAGGTTTTTCAATGTACAAGATCATGAAATCTGCAAACCGAGGCAATTACTTCTTCCCTTCTAAATTTCTTTTCTCTTATCAAATTGTTCTGACTAGAACTTCTAGTACCATGTTGAATAGAAGTGGTGAGGGTTGGCATCTGTTTTGTTCCCGATTTCAGAGGAAAAGCTTTCAACTCTTCACCGTTAAGTATGATGTTAGCTATGGGCTTGTTATGTGTGGCCTTTTTATGGTGAAATACATTTTTTCTATACCTAATTTGTTGAGCGTTTTTATCATGAAAGAGTGTGGAATTTTGTCAAATGCTTTTTCTGCAATTTAGGTAATCATAAGATATTTTTCATCATTCTGTTAATAAGTTATATCACATTTACTGATTTACATATGTTGAAACATCCTTGCATCCCAAGGAAAAACCCCACTTGATCATGATGTATAATCCTTTTAATGTGCTGCTGAATTTGTTTTTCTAGAATTCTGTTGAATATTTTTACACCTATGTTTATCAGAGATATTGGCCTGTAGTTTTCTTTTGCAAGCCATTTACCTGATAAGGGTAAAATATATATAAGAATCTCCTGCAACTCAATAGTAAGAAGAGCAAGTAACTGGATTTTAAAGTGGATAAATGAATTGAATAGACTTGAACAAAACATACAAACAACCAGCAAGTATATTATAAGATGCTCAACATTACTAATCATCAGGGAAATGCAGATCAAAACCACAACGAGATACCACCTGACACCAGTTAGGGTGTATTTATAAAAAAAAAAAATAAGTAAATAAAAGATTGTGAGTGTTGACTAGGACATGAAGAAATTGGAACCTTTATACTTTGTTGGTGAGAATGTAGAATGGTGTAGCCACTCTGGAAAACAATATGATGGTTCCTCAACAAAGTATCTTTTGTGATCCAGCAGTCCCACTTCTTTATACATATATACAACATATATATGTAACAGAAAGAAATGAAAACAAGATCTCTAAGAGATATCAGCACCCTTACATTCATTGCAACGTTCTTCATAATAGCCAATATTTGGAAACAACCTACACGTCCACTGACAGATGAATGGATAAAGATATTTTTATATATGACACAACACAATGGAATATTATCTTCCTTAATAACAAAGGGAATATTGCCACTTGCTACAATATGATTAAACCCAGAGGATGTTATGCTAGGCTCAGTAAAATAAACCAGTCGCAGAACAAATACTGCATGATTCCACTTACATGAAGTAGCTAAAATAGTCAACCTCATAAAAGCAGAGAATAAAATGGTGGTTGCCAGGGTCTGGGGGAAGGAAGAAATGAGGGATTTTTTTTCAATAGGTATAGAGTTTCTGTTATGCCAGATTAATAATTCTAGAGATCTGCTGTACAGATAAAGTATTGTATAACTTAAGATATGCTAAGAGGATATATCTCGTGTGAGGTGTAATTAAAAAAAAAACAACATAAAAGAACAACACAAGGATATTTTTGGAAGTGATGGATATGCTTAGTGCTTTGCTTGTCTGGTTGTGGTGATTGTATATGTCCGACCTCATCAAGATGCATACATGAAAAGCGTGCAATTTTTGGTATTAATTATACCTCAATACAGCTAAAAAACAACACTTGCTTACTTTGGTTTTAGTGACTTATATTTAAAAAATATAGTTATTCCTCAAGGATGTCACAATCTGCTCCACTTCCAAAACTTACAGCATAAGCTTTTATCCCCACAATTTGAATGAATAAATATATAACTTTTAGGGCTGCCTTGAATATGTTTATTATTCATCAAGTACCACATGTCGCCTCTCTCTGTAATTATGGTCTCCTCCTTGAATTTTGTTTCCAGGGTAAGTTATTTTTCCTTTTTCTTATCCACAAATAATTTCTCCTCTCTCTATATTTCTAATCAGTCTGTATTTCACTCTCCCTTTCTAGTGACTAATTCAGCAGGAAATCACCTCTATCTGTTGCTCCCATGTTTCTTGTGTTATCACCTCCTTGTCCTTTGGCTTTCAATCAGAAATGCACCTAAAGAATCATGCAATTAGAAATGATTATATCCCCCCTTCCCATTTCTTTTCTTTCTTTTTAAGCTTAATATTGACTAATGTCAAGCTCTAGACAAGAATCCTTTGGAGTAGAATTTTTATTCTTCAGCCAATCCTGTTCTTCCTCCTTCACTCTCAATTCTAAATCTTCCAAAAACTTAAGTTTATTCTCTTACTTTTCTATTTTCTGTGAACAAATGGTCCACAGAAAATAGAAAAATAACACTGTCTATATATATTATGTGTATACTTTTTAACACTGTCTGTATATATTGTGTGTGTGTTTTATTATTTTTTACTTACAGGAGTGATGATACTCATTTCTGACAATTCCCATTTTTCTATACATCAGTAAAAAAAAAAAAGCATTTCTCGGCCATTAAACAAGACACATGCTACATATTGTGGGTGATTGAAAACATTAATATGGCATATCTTCGGTCCCAGGACCTCAAAATCAAATTGCAGAAATATTCAGATACAAAAATAGCTCTAAGACAAAGCAAAAGTTGTTCAGAGATATACCAGAACTGCAAATAAAGCCCAAAGGATGAAGTGATTCAGATCATTCAGGGAAATCTAAGGGTTGGACAAAGTGGAACTCCAAGTGTCTGAGAACTTTATCAGCATTTTAGCAGAAGGCAAAAGAAGGTCGGAGAACACAAAGTCTACGGCACAACCATTCCAACCTACAGTATTGACCTGAGGTAAGAGGAAGAGTAAGTAGGTGTTTACAGAGGGTGTTAGTCTACAAGCAGAAACATCGGAACTTGACAAGAAATGTAAAAGGTTTTAGTTCAATCACCTCATGCACTGGATGAAGAAATTAAGATTCACAAAATTTACGTTACTAGCATAGAGTCACATATACAAGTAGAATCAAAGTCAAAATCAGAATTCCTGTCATCCACTTCCCGGACAAGGGATTTTTCACACCATCACCCACAGACCAACAGCAAATAATAGTTAATGATGGGGTTGGGGAGACTATTACTTCTGCTTTGCAATATTCCTTTTAGTAGGTGGAGAATATTCATAAGCAGCTGTTAAAACCATCTGAAATTCCATCCGTAGAGTTGACAATTTTCCACTTTTTATGTGAAGCATCTTGGTAAAATCGAGAAAAGACATTTAATGTTACGTGTACCAGAGGTTGAAAAAGGTCATTCTGAAATTTGGGATGTGGCCAAAGAATTCAGGCTTAGAAGACATCACTTGGAAGAATCCAAGTAGCAGAAGAGCAGCAGGTGGGAGCATACCAGAGCTCAGGAGAAGAAAACACAGTGAAAGGTTGTAATTCCCCATGAAAACATTGTCCACGTTGAATCTCTGCTTAAAGCTAGTGCTAGAGATTCTCTGTCAATGATTATCTTCTAGAGTCAGATATATGTTATGATTATCATTGTTGTTGTTCTCTAATTTATGTATAATTACTGGTGGTATTAAGGGAGGGACCTCAATTATATCAACTTACTGAGTCCCTTCATCTTTACCCCCAAACTGTATGCTCTTAAACCAGATTCAGATTTATGTTTCCACATGTTTATTTTGAGATATGATGAAAAGCAAGGATTCTATGTTGAGTTTTAGCGAAGTAAATGATTATAGAACTTGAAAAATAACTTTACATAAGAAAGAATGTCTTCAGTTATTTTTCTTTAAAGGCAATAGAATGTTGTGTTTAAGACCAAGGATTCTAGAATCTTGCTGCCTGAGTTCAAATCACAGCTCTGCCAGTACTTTGCACCATTGGTAAGTTTCTTGAACTCTTTGTACCTCAGTTTTCTTACCTATACAATGGAAAGAATGATACTAACCCACAGTATAGGTCTGTTGTAAGAATTAATTAAATTAATGTATATGAAGCACTTAGACTAATGCCTAGTATGGACTAAATTTTCTCTGAGTGTTATCTATGGCTGTTATTACTAGTGTTTAGATAATCTGTAGTCTTTTTCATACCAGTTGAGTAAATTAGACCTTTATCATAGAAGTCATTGTCACTCTTTGCCATGTGTAAAAATCAAACTGTAAATACATAAGGATGATAATTTCATAAAATTTTCAATCACAAATTTTGAATTGAAATTCTGCAAGTCACATACTTGAGTTTTGCTAAGATACATACATTCATACATTCATTTGTTACATGATTTGCTTTTTGTCAAGTAAATTGGCAAAGAAAAATTTTTTTCTTGGTAATATCTTAAGGATATTTACTTAAACATGTGGAAAATTTGAAGCTAAATTAATCAAGATTACAATAGATTGTATTGTTTTTTCCCACAAAGTAATCCTTCCATACTAAAGAATGAGTATGAATACATTTAATTAGCAAACTCTAAAGGAATATGTAGCAAGCAATTACAGAATTAACTTCATGGACCAATATATTTTATAATAGAAGCTATTTATTTGTCTATTCACAGATCCAGCTACCATTTACACTACAGATTTCTGCACACAAAGAACTGTGAAGGTAGATATTTACATGTCTTTTTAGCTTGAAATATCCCAAGTCAAGTCAGGCGCTAGCTATCCTCTATTTTTTGACACATAGAAAAAATGTATTTCTGAATTCTCTCTTGAGTTCTATCACTGCATCTTGACTTATTACTAAAGCAGTCCCCATGATTCAATCAGGGAGCTGGCTGTACACACATGGGTTATGCATCTCTCCACAGATGACAGCGGAAACTTGAAAGGAGAAAACTATTTTAGCCAGAGTTTTCAAGCTCACCATATTCAAAGTTTTTTTTTTTTTATTGTGTGCCTCACTCCCAATAAACTCTCTAAAGAAATACCACTATTTCAGCTTTTAGTCGATGCTCAGTAGACTTCCTCTTGCTACTTAAAAATACCACAGAAACTATTACTTATCTAAAGACTTGATCACTGCATTCATAACTAAACGAGGGTTTTCCCTAAGTCTCCTATATGGGCACTGTTATGGGGGTCTCTGTCCTCTCCTCCTAATGACAAGGCCATAGATTACTTTTTAAAAATTGCATTCATTTCATAGTGTATCATTTTAAAGCAATTTATCCTATGTTAAAAATCGAAAGCTTTGTCATCGCTGCTTTTTTCATTACTGTTAGGGGAAATACAATTGAAGACACCAGAAAAGAACTGGCATTGTCTATTCATTTTATTGATCTTACTGCAATTATTGTAATAAATTGTATTTTTCTGCTTCAGATGAGGTGAGTGTGAATTTTGTATGAATTTGCCTTCATAAAAAGCATGGAATTAAAAAACTGTCTTGGGCTTCCTGGTGGCGCAGTGGTTGAGAGTCCGCCTGCCGATGCAGGGGACACGGGTTCGTGCCCCGGTCCGGGAAGATCTCACATGCCGCGGAGCGGCTGGGCCCGTGAGCCATGACCGCTGAGCCTGTGCGTCCGGAGCCTGTGCTCCGCAACGGGAGAGGCCACAAGAGTGAGAGGCCCGTGTACCGCAAAAAAAAAAAAAAAAAAAAAAAAAAAAAAAAATTGTCTTGTATATTATTTAATTCAATATATTTTCACCCATTTTAGAAGACTCATGTCCAACTCAGTCAATAAGTAAGACCCTAGAAAGGAAGGGGTGTGTATCAATAAATAGCAAGAAAAGAGACTGAGAGAAGAGGGTATGAAATACTCGAGACTGAGTCTGGGACACGTGGGTATGTAGCAGAAGCAAACAGAGGTTGCGAGCATCAGTCTTTATACCAAAAGTAGGTAGATGCAGTGGCTGAGGATACGTAAGGACATGAGGAATCTATGTGTGATTAGAAAGAGCTTCCAATTTGCCATTCCAAATAATTGGTTCATATGTTTATCTTATCACTTTTTTTTTTTATATATGTGTCTGGTATTAAATGTCAATCCCACCCCACTAGAATATTGGTAACATCTTTAGCCACGTGTGATGAAGGATTTGGGCCCAGGTCAGTCCTCTTCCATTTTCATCTGTTGGTCCTGGGCCACTCCGATCTGCTTCTCTATCCCTCATTGATTTAATCTCTGCTCTTAATGCCCAGACTTTTTCTTGGCTCAGAGCTAATATATTACTGCAAGAGTCCTCAGTCTCAATAGCTAAAATACTCGTAAGTGAAATTCTGAACGCACACAGACTTCATCAACAGCATTCGCAATGTGTACCAACATTTACTTCTCTTTCCTCTTGCTTGAGTATCTTTAAATGTGGCCACTGTTGGGGATGTTTTGTAAATGCCCTCAGGAAAATATGTCTGGCTCGAAATTTCCATGAATTCCTGTCTGCAGCTGAAATGGCAGAATTTTTAGAGCCCCATGGCTTCAGGCAAGCAAAGAAAAACTTCCAAGCTAGTTTTCTCTTTGAATGGTCTATCTGAATAAGCATAAGCACTTGTTTCATAACTGCGTCCTCTTAATCCTTCCCCTTCTACCCACTCAAAATACTGAAGTTACTTAAAGGCATTATGCCCAGCTGCTTATGGCCCAGCCAAACAATGGTACTGTTTCTCTCATTCAGAATTGTCAGGGAGAACTTGATTCTTTTCTTTTCCCAGTTTTTTTTTTTTTAATTGTGGCAAGCACACTTAATATGAGCTCCACCTTCGGAACAAATTTTAACAGCATTGTTAATCATAGCCATGGCATTGTACGGCACATCTCTAGAATGTATTCATCTTGCATAACGGATACTCTCTACTCGTTGAACAACAATCCCCACGACCCCCTTTCTTCAGCCTCTAGCTACCACTGTTCTTTTCTCTGCTCCTAAGAGGCTGACTATTTGAGATACTTCATATGAGTGGAGTCATGCGGTATTTGTCCTTATTTCACTTAGCATAATGTCCTCCAGCTTCATAGTGTTTTTCTGTGTTTGTTTTCCAAAGTATGGAAGGAAAAGAAAGATCTGTCGCCGTCGGCCCTAACGGTCTGCCAACATATGACTCTGCTGACGATTTTTACTTGCCCAATACTCATGCAGGTCTCCTCCTGGGCACCTCCTTGGGTTTAATGCTAACCTATTCCTCCCTAATTATTTGGAAAGGTCAAATTAATACTCTGGGAAAGTGCTCAAATGGAAAATGTTCAAATCAAACAAACAAATAAACCTGGGTCTGGCCCAGTATAAATGACAGCCTGAAATAAATCACAAACCAAGGATGATTAGAATTTAAATATTTTCTCCTTCTCTCCAGCAGCTTATTTTTCCGATATAGAAGATGACAAACATTCAAATAAATGACATTCAGCAAAATGTCATTGAATTTTTTATCAGGAAAACAAAAGCATTTTACCCTTACATTTAAAACTCTCTAGTCAATTTTGAAAATAAATAGTTGAAACCCCTAATCAAGCAAAACTTCAACCACGACAGCTTCTCATGACTGGTGTTTATCCTGCTGGCTCAGCCCTCACCGTAAAGTCCACCAAGGAAGGGTAACAGAGCCATTGACTTAATCCCTTTCTGGCAGGCCTTTAAACCGAAATTTAATTAGGTTGCTTTTTGTCTGCAACCTTCCCCCAAGGTTTCTGTGATATTAGAATACCTCCTTTAAGTGTTATGAAAAGCGCATTAGAGAGTTTTTCCTCTGATTATTTCATAACATAACATAGCAGTTCCTTCTGCCAGCAAGCCCACACAACCGTTTTCAATAAATGAAAACAGTTTTCTTTTTCTTTTTTTTACCTTGTATAAAGTGTAGATTAAACAGTAATTAGTTGTAGCCGAGTTTCAACAGTTTCCTTTTACAGCGATCTTTTCACGGCTAGTGTTCAAACAACACAGATTAAGTCCCTATAATGTGTGAACGATGGCACAGCCTTAGACTTCAGAAAGGGCAAGGATGCGTGGTGAAGTCAATCCAGTCTTAAACTGTTTTGCAATGATTTCATGCTGAGCAGTTATTTCTATATTCCTTAAATGGCGGGAGTTTCAAAGGCATGGCTGAGTGTGTATTTTTATAACTAGCGAAATCTTATTAAATGGGTATGGCTTTCTGGATTTCTTTCCTTCCTTTTCTCCAAGCTCACCAAATTGAAAGAGGCCAACCCCGGTGTGTAGCAAGCACAGTAGCATCTACATCTTATGGTCACCAGTGTCAATTCTTGTCATTTTTGTTTACTATTATGGGCTTGTCAGGAGCTCCACGTCTCCAAAAATAATTGAAAATGAAAACAAACTTTTGTATGTGCCTTTTTTCTCCACAGCAATGTGTCAGCCTGAGAAAATGCTCTCTTTGAAAAGAAAGCGGAGCTGACATATAATTGTTGTCTTTACCCCAGCTGTTACTGACATTACATGCTGAAACTTCCTTGGAGACGGAAAACCAATTTTGATGTGACGTCCTGAAAAGTCACCACTGGTACTGTACAAATAGTTCAAGGTCACAAGAATCTTGCCTGAGACACTCTCAGGTAAACCTCTGGAGGACTTTTCTTTCTTGGGGAAAGCAGTGTTTTTATTGATTTTGCAAATTGTAGACTTAAAATCTAATAAAGGAAAAGCTATCAAGAGGGGGAAAAAAAAAACAAAACCCAACCTAAGTACAAATTCAATGCTTTTGCACTGAAATTTTAAAAAGCAATTTCATGCAAGTATTATGGTAAAAGAGAAGTTAAAAATTTCAAGTCTGATATTTGAAACTTGTATTTGGGAATAGAAAAACTCAATACGATGTTCTGTTAATGAAACATTTGGTAAAGAATGTAACTTTTATTACTTAAATATAAGTCAAGTTCTTTATTAAAAAAATTCTTGCCATTTAGAGTATCCTATCTATTACATAAACATTTGAATTTGTTAGTCTTATTGCTTCTTTATTGAAACTTTCATGATTAAATCAGCAATGTATTAGCTTTATTCTAATAAAAACCATTTTTTTGCTCTCATCAGCTAAGTAGTGCTGCATGAGTTTCATTTCTGGTTAGTAATCTCTGGGATAAACTAATCTGCTCTCATTTCTTCCTTGTCTTTTGAATCCTCTTATCAAAGCTGAATACTTCTTAGTTACTAAGGTGTTAAGGCAGCCCAAGCTTCTAAGGAAGCTCAACACTACTTACGTAATAAAGGATCAAGACCTCGGTGGTCAGGTTTTGTTTCTGAGTTTGCTGACCACCTAAGCTACACTAGCCAATAATCAAAAAGGTTAATCTGAACTCAGAAACTGGACTGAACTCTCCTCAGACTCACGCTAGTGTTAGTGCTGTTCCTTCTTTTTCCTTAGTTCTGTATACTAGGAAATTTATACTACTCACATGGGTTGAGCTGAGAAAGATCAATTTCTGAACCAGATGTCATTAAGAAAAAAACATCCATTTGGTAAATAACGGCCTCTTATCTACGTTCTCGTTATTGTCATCTTTTAATAATATTCTCATTATTTGAGAGCTTTAGGGCAAGAAGCAACACATTAAATTTACAAAGTTTAGGACTCATATTCACATGACTGCTATTTAGAGACAGTCATTTTTTATATGTAAATTCATTTTGCTTTGTCTTAAATTAAGACGATAGATAGACAGATAGACAGGCTCTTCCACAACCTCTCCAAGAAAAAAGTTTCATTACAAGTTCATGATATGACTGAATCCATAAGGAACAATAACTAATACCACTCAACTTGCAAATATTTATTGAATGTAGAATATAGCAAGATATCATATTTACATTGTCATAATAAGGAAATGGTTATGACTTGTTCCCTAACTTAGACACATTTAACGTAGTTCTAATTACAATAATCATTTATTATTTTCTATGTGCTGTGTATAATATATATGTGTGTGTGTATTTCTCACTGCAATCTTGAAAGGTGTCATAACTAATTAAATGAAGAAACTGATCACAATGAGAAAAAAATGACTTGCCCAAGTTCATCAGGGAATGGGTAAGTGAAAGAGTTGAATTCGAACCCTAGACTATTAGAGCTAAAGATCCATATTTGGTACATTACACTAAACCAATACATAAAGAAAATTGACAGTTATACAAAACACTCTATTAATGAGCAAGCTGTGATCGTTGTCATGTGAGATATGATAAGTTCTACAGAAATTCACATCTTACCATTGGTATCAGAGGAACACTTAGGAGAAAGTACAAACTTAATGACAAACTTGGAAGTCCAGGTAAGGAGTAGACATATGAACACCGAGGCAAAACGAAATCCAGGTAAATGAAACAATGGAAGAAATGTAATCTTGGAGGCCATTCATTACTTTTGAACAATTGTTTACTATCCCACTAGTTTAGTATATACAGTGTCATGTTAGGCTAACCAAGAAAAAAAAAGAGAAATATATTTCCAATGAACTAAGTTGGCATTATTGTAATGATTTTTGCATTTGAAGATTGAATTATTTTTTTTTAATAAAGGGGCCCCAAGGTTATCATTTAAGAGGAAAGGGGTAAATGATAAGGTTAATCCTACAGTTGGTGAGTAAAGAGGCTTGAGGCAGAAAAATTGAAGGGATAGCTCAGACAATATGCAAAACAAACGTGTTTGGTTGTAGAAAGTAAAAGAAATGGATAGATATAGGTCCAAGGTACTTAACAGGTATGATGTTGAGTATTAGGGAAACTCATGGTGGTGATGATAAAATGGGAAATTCCGATGTGGGGATGATTTTTGCATTGGCTATCTCAGGTATTCTTCTCTTACATCTCTCATGATATTGAGAATATTACTTGTCCTCCACATACATTTCAAAATACAATTGATTCAATTACATAATTACTATAAATAGACTCTTCCATGTAAGAACCCCCCGAAATAAAATAATATAGTGGAAAACCAAGAAGTCTTGTCAGTTAAAGTTTCCAATTTCAAGTCTAGCTAAATGATTTGGAGAAATTTACCCTAATTCAGCCATAATTTTTTCACGTAGAAAAAAGGAGATGATGGGACTTCCCTGGTGGTCCAGTGGTTAAGAATCCTCCTTCCAATGCAGGGGATGCGGGTTCGATCCCTGGTAGGGGAACTAAGATCTCACATGCTGCGGGGTAACTAAGCCTGCACTTAGTTACTGAGCCCGTGTGTTCTAAGAGCCCATGTGCCACAACTACTGAGCCTGTGCACCACAGCTAGAGAGAAGCCCACAGGCCACAACTAGACAAGCCCGCGCACCACAACTAAGACCCAACACAGCCAAATAAATAAATAAATAATTTTTAAAAAAGAAAAAAGATATGATGTACCAATATATATGTATTTTGAGTTAAAGGAGTTAACAAAGATAAAGAATATAGCATGAAGCCTGATAGAAAAATTTATGTAACAAATATTGAATTTCTTCCCTCCTTTCATGTACAATGAAGGTCACATTTTAAGATTAGGAGGTCCACCAACTTCCTGTAAAGGGTCAGTGTTCCTAAGGGTTAGCTCAGTCTGCTATAATAAAATACCACAGACTTGGTGACTTATAGTCAACAAAAATGTATGTCTCACCATTCTGGAGGTTGGAAGTTTGAGATGAGGGTACCAGCATGGGTTCTGGAGAGGGCCTTCTTCTGGGTTGTAGATTGCCATCTTTTTTGTATCCTCTTTCTACATGGTAGAAAGAGGGTGAGAGAGCTCTAGGGGGTCCCTTTTATAAGGGCACTAATCTCATTCATGAGGGCTCCATCCACAGTATCTAGTCACTCTCAAAGGCTCCACCTCCTAACACCATCACCTTGGATGTGAGGATTTCAATATATGAATTTGAGGGGGAACAAACATTCAGTCCATTGCAGTCATATTGTAACTATTTTAGACTTTGCTGGCAAAAATAATCTCTGCTTCAACTACTAAACTCTTCTGTTAAAGCACAAAAGTAGCCATAGATAATGCATAAAAAAATATGTCTGTGTTCCAATAAGACTTTATCTTTAACAGGAAACATTTAGATTTGGCCTGTGGGTAGGATTTTGCCAACTCCTGACATGTCATGGGTAAGTGGAGCTATGTGTAATTTGTTTATAGGTAATGGAAAGATGATGAATTGTGTCAAGTAAAAGCATGTTATAAATTAGGAAACCTATTTGATCATCATTTTTTGTTTATATTCAATATTAATAATTAAATTGATGTCATAGAACTTGAAGTCAAGATGAAAATACTTAAGATGATTAAATATTTTTACATGTACTATGGTTCCTTGAAAAAGCAACCGAGTTGACCTAAGAGAGTTGAGAAGAATTCTCAGAAAAGCTGGAACTTGACAAATGTCTTAAAGAATGATTCTGAGGGCTTCCCTGGTGGTGCAGTGGTTAAGAATCCACCTGCCAATGCACGGGACACAGGTTCGAGCCCTGCTCCAGGAAGATCCCACATGCCGCGGAGCAACTAAGCCCGTGTGCCACAATTAATGAGCCTGCGCTCTAGAGCCCGCAAACCACAACTACTGAGCCTGCATGCCACAGCTACTTAAGCCCGCACGCCTAGAGCCTGTGCTCCGCAACAAGAGAAGCCACCGCAACGAGAAGCCCGTGCACCGCAACGAAGAGTAGCCCCAGCTCGCCGCAACTAGAGGAAGCCTGAGCGCGGCAACGAAGACCCAATGCAGCCAAAAATAAATAAATTTAAAAAAAAAGAATGATTCTGAGAACAAGAAGGGGAGGATGGAAAGAAGAAAATTCAAGACCTAACCAATAGTATGTGAAAAATTAAGAAGGCATACAATGCTACAACAGGTGGCAAGAACAATGGGAATTTTGACACGGATGAACACAGGGTGTGGGGACATGATGAAGATGAGGCTGGAAATGTAGGTTGCAGATAAAGTTTTTGAACCATAGGATTTTGTATATACTACTGAGTTTCGACAAGGAAGAAGCAGAAATTGTAGTCATCAGCGTTGCTCACCAAATATTTCTGGTTTCACCTCTGGGCAGGGGGTAATCTGGCAAGTTCCCAACTCCATGAAGTTAAGCTGCGGCCACATGACTTACTTTGACCAAAGAATAAGAGGCAGAAATGGTATCTGTCACTTCAAGAGCCAGGGTGTGAACTCCATGACATCTTTTTCCTTCAGGGCAATCATGGAAATACAGGGGGGAGATGGAGCCCCCCCCCAGCCTGGGTCCTCGAGTGAGGATGATGTAAGGGCAGGGCACCCTACTCTACCTGTTACAGTTGTCTAGTGGGAAAGATAAATGAACCTTTATTGTTTTAGGCCTGAACTGTTCTCTTTTCTTATCATAGGCCACCCTACTCTGACTGCTATAAAATTCTTTAAACAATCAAGTAAAATAAGTACCCAAGCAATCATTTCATGCCCCTATAACTTGTGACTTAGAATAGCTGCATTAAAATTTGCATAATACAGTTAAATAACATTTTAAAAATTATCTTTATAATAAAACTTAAAAGGAAAGGAAAATTCTAGACCATTGACAATCTGAAGTTCCCAGTCCTAGGTAATTCATCAAATATGCTGAATTTGGTCTCAGTAAAATAATGACCCATGGTATTGTATATGACTACACACTTAAGTAAACAAATAATGTATCAGAAAATTATTTAATGTATATAAAAGTACATTTGAAAAATATAATTTATCTATGTCTTTCTGTCCTGTTTAGAAAATCCTTACATTTCAGAGTGATATAACAAAAACTAAAACTGTTATTTTTTGCAGGTATATATGATTCTATAATATAAGAGATGTCTTTTGGTTGTGATCAACATGTTTGGTACAAATAATATATTCAATCTCTTGTCTGCTGTGCCATGGAAATCCTGTAGGAAGCCATTGTTTGGCCATGTGTATAATAGCTTAAAGAGAGGTACTAAGGAATGGCAGACATATAAAAGGTGGCTGTTTTATTTTATTCTCTCTTATTATGAAAAGCAATCGTACACCAGAAATTTTATACACTGTAAATCTAACTCCCTAGTGTTTATCTTTGTAAAGTTTCGGCAACTGAGGAGAAAAGGTCCAAATCAACAAATTAAGTTATACTCACACTGACTGCCACAGGCAGATGCAATTCCATTCTTTGTTTCTACCAATGGTACTAGAGGTCATATCTCAGAGGAAAATGAAAATCTCTGTGTCTCAACCTGACACATTCCATTTAGTTCCCGAACATGATTTACCCAAGTAGTTATGAGTATGACACAGTTAATTTAGTAAACACAATGGTTTGTTCGATACCATTAGCCTTCTAAGAAAATATCCCCACCTGTTTTCTAAAGTAAATATTTTAAGATGTAGGTATAATTAACATTTAAACACAGTTTGACTGTATGTAATACAAGGATTCCAATAAAATAAAATTGTATACATACATATGTGTGTATATATATGTGTGTGTGTATATATATATATATTTTAAATTTTTCCCCATAAGATACAATGAGTCAGAATAAGAACAAGGTGTCTGCATTTTCCAGGACACATTTGTTTTATATTTTGCAGAAATAGACTTTGGTAGTCAAAGGTCAATTAGACATTACTCTTAGCTTAAAGAAGACAATGTCTTAATAAAATATTAGAACAAAACCGAAACACCCTAGCATGGCCTACAAGACTCTACACGAACTCATCCTTTACTGATTTAATTTTGTGCTATTCCGTTCTCATTTATTTTTACTAAACTGCATTAGCTTTCTTTCTATTTCCTTTGAAAAACAACTTTCATCCCCACCTTCAGGCCTTTGCACTTTCTATTGCCTAGAATCTTCTCACAGTTGACTACTTCTTGGCATTTTACTCTCAGCTTCAACGTCACACTGGAAAGATTGTCTTTGACCTCTCAGTTAGAAGTAACTCCCCCTTTGGCCCTTTTACTCCCATACTAAGCTATTGTATTTTCTTCCTATCAATTATCACCATCTAATACTATCCTGCTTATTTAATAGTTTATTTGCCTTCTCCTAGCAGTAAGTGTTATGAAAGCGGGAATCACCTCTGCCTTGTTAACTATTCTATCTTTGTGTTCCACTTGTATTGTTGAATGACAGAAAGAAAACTTCTTTTTTCTTTAATTTCCATGGGTCCATTTTTTCTTTCTCTTTCCTTTACATTTTCATGGATGCATTGTATTAGTGATTCTTAAATATATTTTATAGTCTTACCTTTTACTTTGAAACTAACTCTGTCAAATTCATATCACTTTTTTACAGAAAGGTGCTTATGTATATTTTCAGAGAGCTCAAATGGCACATAATATGGGCAGGTACCTAACTGGTTCATGGTTTAAAGTTCTGCCCCATGCCTTAGTGATGAATTTAACTGTAATTTAAAATAAGATCATTACCTTTTATTCTTTATCAATAAAAGCATAAAATAATTTCTGAGTTGCTTGTCTTTGTACTATTGATAACATCAAGATAATTAGCTACATAGACCTTTGACTTTTTGGTAATAACCATATTTATATGCGTTTATTATCTTTATGCTGAATATTTCCATTTTAACACATTGGAAAAGAGGACCAGAGGGGTAGATATACCATATCTAAATGTATGTTCTTAATGAATCATAAAAAGTTGTTAATGTTTAACCAATATTAATATGATATTTTTATTGCCATAAAAACCACTTAGACTATGCTGAAGGATGCTAAGCACAAGTAAATTCTATTGTGTGCTCATTATATTAAATGACAAAAGCCGACATCTATTTACAATTAATATAGTAATATTCCTTAAAAATTTACCATTTGTGAAGCATAACAAGTAGCAACTTCATATTAATTATTTATCACTTTCTGAGGTACCAAGATTGTAGGATTAGAAGGCAGGGAAACAAAATCTTTAGAAAGTGAGCAATGTCCCTTATTCTCACAGTCAAAAATCTGGTAAAGTTTCCTCCTGGATTGAGATTTAAACTGGAAATACAGGATTTCATACCTATGAGGGCAGAAAGGCAACTTCTGTGGAAGAAATGTCATAAGTAGATGTGTAAAATTACTGTAGAAAGATGAGAAATCTAGTTTACCTAAAATATGGGTTGTATATAATGACAGTATTACAGTTAAGGTAGTTTGAAACAAATGGGTTTTGAATAATAATTCATATAAATGAATACTCCCAATCATAGAAAAACCAATCTAATAGTGATTTACAAGGAGATTTAGAAGAGTAATTATAAGTAATAAATATTATTAAACAACTATTGCTCTGTAGGAGAGTAAAGAGGTACTGAAGACTTGAATTAGGATAGTGATATTATTTATGTTTGAACTATGGGATCACAGCTGCTGGGACAAGGGGAGAGAAGAGTGTCTTAAGTCTACCATGGATTATACATTGCTAAGGTAAGGTGGGAGCAAAAGGAAATAAACCAGCTATAAAGACTTGACTCAGAGAAGAATAGTATCAATAGTATTGAAAAATGCAGTAATCTCACACATTGGTACAGAGTGGTACAATTAATGGGAACCCAGACAGCACTGGGGAATTCCTATAGCAGATTAAAATCAGAAGCCTGTTGAGTGGCAGGTCTTTCACACATGGTCCAGCTACAGCAGGACTTCTCCAGGTGGATAGGAAGAGGTGAGAAGCAGATCACATACCTGAGGAAGTTAAATAGAGAAGTACCCCCAGATGGGGTCTGTGGTTTACTATGGGATCTCAAATCCAGTAGAGGAATGCTGTTCTTGATCAGCACTTGGGGAAATGGTAGAGGGATGTTAGCCAAATTTGAAACCAAATCCAGAGTACTGAGCCAGGTCCAGGGCACAGAGCTTTGTAGCCTTTTGGGTACCTGGGATTTGTCTCCTAGCTAGAAAAGGAGAAAATATGTTAGCACAAAACAGCCCAGAAACAGGCCGGCTTCCAGCTCCAGCATCTGTCATAAATCATCCACTTCATGACTTAAATTCAAGCCCTGTTAGACTGTGAGGCTGAAACTTTTGAAATATATCTTCAATTGGTCTGAATTGCTTTAAGAACTAGGGTTGAGTGATGAAAATACATGGAAAATTGAAGTAAAAGGTAAAATCAGGAAGTTTTCAATGGAGGCAGTGTGAATAAAAAATAGAGGATAAATGCCCAAGGAACTGTGAGGACAAGAATGATGAGATATTAATCAAATGGATGCATGGGTGCAACGAGGACGACCAAGAAACCAAGACTGACTCCATGAGGTCTTAAGCTTAGTTGATGAAAAGAGTGGCCAGAGATAAACAGTCAGCAGTAATAGATGGATAAAATGTAATAGATAAGATGAATTAAAGTATGGTTTTCGTTTCAAATGCAGTACTCTAACTACAAAGGCATTAGTAAAGATACAGCTTTGTGGAGTGTATGGAATCACACAAAGAGAGAATGTAGATACAGGAAAAATATGTTTGGAGAAGAAAATTACGCATTGACATCATTTAGGGTTTAAGAAGAGTGAGAAGAACAAACCATGATAACAGCGAAGCCATGTTCACAAAGGCACAAAGACAAACGGATGATATAGCATAAAAAAGGGCATTTCACTCATGACGGAGTGATCAAAACTGATAAGCTGAGGGAGCAAATGAGGATAAAACTGAGAAAATTTATTTTCATGTGATATTTGTAGGGCCATTATTAACCTATAAAGAAGTAGTTTCTTTATATCCATAGAGATAAATGTCAGATTTTAAAAGGTTACCAAATGGGTTTGATAGGTAAGAAAACAGAGGCAGCAAATATACACTATCCTTATTATAAGATTGAGTATGACAGGAAGAAAGTAAGAGCATAGGCCATCTGAAAAATGTGAATCTGATAAACAATATTGGAGCATGTTAGTGGGCAGGCAGGGAGTCCACATAAGCCAGGATTAAAGACTGAATAGAGGGAATTAAGTTTAGAAGGAGGTTGGATGGTTGAGATTGAACTAAGGGTGATTATATAGGAATTGGTCTTAAAGAAGAACAGACACATACTTATCAGAGCAGAAGAGAAAGAAGAAAATGAATGGAGATGAGCTGAACAGCCTCATTCGAAGGTGAGAAAAAGGGCATTTAAGCAATTTTTTTCTGGATAAGCATCTACCCTCTTATTTAAATAGCAGACAAGGAGGAACTTCTAGGAGTTAAGGATCAAAGTTTGGGAAACTGAAGTTAAATAATTGTTCTTTGGAGAAGTCACTTTGGGGAATTTGATAGGGAATTAACAAATATTATGGAGACCACAGAATAGCACTGATAAATTTATTATATTTTCCAACCTAAAGAATGCTGCTACTCTATATATCTCCCTTTATATGAAAGTTTTGTTTTCAAATTGTTTTATAATTTGACTAAAGTAATATATGCACACGATTTTTAAAATCTAATAGCACAGAGAAATTTAATAAAAAATATGTGTTGATTTACTTTTCTCAAAGGCAAATATTTTCAACCAATTTTGAAGTGCTCAAACAACATTTTCTTTCCCTTTTCTGTTAATATATATGGATTTATAATATTATACTTCCTCTTACCTCTTCTCTAATTTTGTTTTATCAAAATTCTTAGTTCACCTGCTATGCAACTATGGAAATTTAAAAATCATACTTAATCTTCTATTTCTTGTTCCTATAAGTCTCTGACTTACCTTTTTAATCTGTCTTCCTCCCCTTCTTCCCTCCAGTCTCTGTAAAATGTATGTGTATGTTTATATTGGCAGAACTTCTAATATTTATTTTATGTTCTCTAACCTTAGTTAAGTATTCTATGGTATGTCCATTGTTGATTCCAAAAGATAAAAATCAGCAAGCATTATTTTCAGGAAATTAATTTATATGAACATTGGTCACTGTAAACCCAAGTGCCACCCTTGAATTTATGATGCTTGGGCTTACACCCTGGGATAATATGATCATAATTCTTTTAGTGTCACTTCTAATATGCCAATCAAAATATCATGTGACATGGTCAAGACAAACTCTCTCATTATGATGTTCATTGAGTTGCTCAAAATGAAGTTGTGTTTTAGTTTGCTTTAAATTTCGACCATAACAGTTTTAAAGCCTTTTGTTTGTTTTCTCCTAGAATTTGTAGTTGCTTACTTAATATTATTTATGTTTAATTAAATAAATTACTATTTTAATTTTATGGAATGTCTCATGAATTTTAGATTTATACTATAGAGCTTTCCTGTTATTATTATTTTGCCCTGGAGACTTCTGTCCTTCTGCTCTAAGCTAGACTGTAAGATTTTGTTGAGGATTTACCTTTAAAAATCTCCTGAGTCATCTAACCTTATCTTGCTACCTTTATCTTCATTTTGCTAGAGTATTGCCTCAGGGAACTTTCCAAGAAAGGGTTAATAGGACACAAATTTTATAGATCTTTGAATATATGAAAATAGCTTTATTTTCCCCTCACTCTTGATTAATAATGTGAATAACATAGACTTTTTGAAAGAAAATGTTTTCTTCATAACCTGGAAGTTATTATCACTGCATACATTTCTTTCTTGTCCCATCTAATCAAATTCCATTTATAGCAGAGACAATGGAGATTATGAAAAACACCTGCAATAAGAGATGGCCCCATGCAGCTCAAATGAAGAGTGAGATTTTTTTTGGAGGGGTGCAGCATTCCTATTGATGCATCCTTTTTGCTCTTTCTTGTATGCAGTTCTACTTCATCTTGAAGACTCAGTAAAGGAATGTTTTTTGTTTGTTTGTTTTGTATCATTTTGTGTTGGCAACCGATATAGTCTTAACAGGCTTGGGCTACTAATTTCATATCTATTAAGAATCACAATTTACCGACTACTTTGTATAATGTGAATTTTGGTAATTAAAGGATGTGCATACAAAAAGATTCTGTGTGAATTTAAATTCCATTTTGTTACAAACTAATATTTCTAGTTTACTTGATTTGACTTGGGGCACATATTGAAACTATAGAACAAAACTTTATGATCAGATGTTAATTAGACTCAAATTAATGCGTTTTAAAAGGATTTACCCAAGTATACCCTGGAATAACTGGTATGTATAAGGATTTTATTTAGTATATGATCTGTGTTATACAGTTTAGATATCTGCTCCATGTGTTAGAAAAGACAAGGAAAGAAACAATAACTACATTTTTGTAATAGTTTATTCAGTCCCCTTTTATTTTCCTTAAAGACACATTTCTAGGCAGAAATAAATATGCACAGTAACAGCCATTGCTAGTTTCTGACCTACGTATTGCTAATGGTATTGCTGTTGTAACTTAGGAAAATTTCTGAATGGAAGGTAAATGGAAGAATTTTCCCTGTCTGGCCTACAATAAATTATCGATGCACTGGGCTATCAGACTGGAGACATTTGACGAGACACCAAAGGGAAGCCACTGAGAGCAAAGGTTCAGGGATTTGTTTAAAAAGTGATTTATTATTGGCATCATGCCATCTTTGAAAATCTTTCCCCAGGCAATAAACATTAGAAATTTTATTATCATTGCCCCAGTCTTCAGCTTCTTTGGGAATCAGATAGCTTGTCTCATTGTAGCCTAGGGCTGCCTTCATAGTTTCCTCCAGGAAAAGTGACCCTGGTTTGCAATAAAAGTCATGAGGTTAATCTGGTACTTGGTATTGTTTTCCCCAAGAGATCCTAAGTCTTACATTAAATTATATTTTTTTCATTATTCATCTTCCTCATTAAAATTCTTTGCATTAAAACCTTTCAAATTATAGCATATTCTGACCCATGTTTTCTGAGTGAGCTTCTGGGCATTGATGTTGCGGCCTTCTCTGCTATAGATCTTTTGGTAGTTTAATCAGAACAAGCTTCATCTTCCATCTCACTAGCACCCCTTAGTGATGAGATCTACAGCAGAATAGTCAGACAGAGTTGTCTTATATGCACTTAATACTGTTTTATTTTTTTTAATTTTATTGAAGTATAGTTGATTTACCATGTTGTGTTAATTTCTGCTGTACAGCAATGTGACTCAGTTATATATATATATATATATATATATATATATATATATATACTTTTTCACATTCTTTTCCATTCTGGTTTATCACAGGATATTGAATATAGCTCCCTGTGCTGTACAGTAGGACCCTGCTGTTTATCCATTCTATATAGAATAGTTTGCATCTGCTAATCCCAACCTCCCACTTCATCCCTCCTCCACCCCCTTAATACTGTTTTGTGAATAAGGAAGTTCCATTTTTTTTTAGTTGACAGTTTCTTAACAAGTACTATCATTGCAATAACATCCCTACTTTAAAAACACCCTATTCAACAGAGCATTACAAAGAAATAAACAACAACAAATCTACAAATGCTTTATTTATTCAAAGAAAATAATCTCTTAGATGCAAGTTTGTAATTTTAAAAGGCTGATACAACTACACAGTATAAATTATACAACCTTGTACTCAAAATTTAAGTGTTATATTTTCCACATTGCTTCATTATGGCTCAGAAAGATAATACAAAAGAAAAACGCATAGTAATTTAGAGGAGAAATTAGATTTTTCTCCAGAAGAAAAGGACATATGAGGAGAGAAAAAGTACCTAACAGTCGTATAATGTTTCCTTTTTTCTGATAGAACCGTCACATGTGTTGTGTCTTCTGAGCATGTATCAAAGTAAAACTGGCAAATCCAAAATTATTCTAGTTGATTTTTTTCAGGGACAGATTTAATATAGGTAATTCAAAACTGTACAACACTTGGAAATGCTGGGGAAGTGAAGGCCAGCTACTCCTTTCAGGAAATTAGGGCTTACAATGAGCTGCATCTGATGATCCCAAGTGTCTACAGACTGGGAAGTTGGAAGAAATTATCACTGATGAACTAAAATATCTGAGAGATGAATTATATGTACTTCCAGGGTTGGGTAAGAGGGAATAAGCCCACTACACTTCAAAATGCTGGGTAAATAGAAAGGGCAACTACCAGAAGACTCTGAAAAGGAAGCGAAATCAAGCTGATTGGGAAATGAAGTCAAAATTGGAAGAAGCAACCTGTATGAAGTGAGAGCCCAGGGGGGAGTTTTGTTTTGTTTTTTCTTTTCTACTTTCTGGCCTGCCATGGATCTGAGAATGAGACCCCAGCAGGGTATCATAGGCAACAAAAGCTCTGATGAGCCTTGTCTTTCTGGATATAGAATCAGGAATAAGGGCCACCATGAGCAAGAGAGTGTAAGGGGTTCTTTCCCGTCACCCCCCGCCCCCCTTTGGGCTCTCCTAGTTCTGACCCAAGGATGGTCTGAGTCACTGAGTTGCAACAGCTAGAGCAAATGAAAGAACTTTGTGTCTATGGTATGATGTTCAAGATGATATTTAAACTGAGGCCTATTGGCAGGAAAATGGGGAAGCAGCTGATTCATGAGGATAATTGAATAAATAATTAAATACTGAACAAAAGGCAACATGGCTGGATCTCAGTGGAGGGGGACAAGATGAGATTGAAGAGAAAAGCAGAGGCCAAATGATGCCAGGTTTGGAAGGTCAAGTCAAGGACAATAGCAAATTCTTATATGACATTTACTGTGTTCAAGACACTATTCCAGTTGCTTACATAGTTAACTCATTTAATTTTCTCAAGAACTCTGACAAATGTATTTTCACCATTACCATTCTCATTTTAAAAATGAGCAAACTAAGGGGGCAAAGAGATTACATCCTGGAGTTCATACAGATTACAACTAGGAAGAACTAGAAAGAGAATCCATGCAGGATTCTGGGAAAAAAATCCAGCTTTTGTTCTAAGCGCAATAAAAGGTGATGACAGGGCTCTAGGCAGTGAAGTAATAAGTGTGTTTTAGCTTTTCAAAATATATTTCTGGTTATTATGTAGCAAGTGCATTAAAACCAGGCAAGAATGAAATGGGAAACCAATAAACCGGATAAGAGATGGTGGTTGATCAGAGTAGAGGGTCAGCACTGAAAACAGAGAAACAGATGATACAAGGAAACCTTTTGTAAGTAGAATCAACCCAACCTGCTGGTGAATTAGATGTGCAAGTGTCAAGGACAATTCCTAGGTGTCTTGCTTGAGCAATTAGTTGAATAGATATGGCTTTTACTCGAGATGGGAAACACTAGACTAAAGGCAAGCTAGTTTATGATGACAAACATGAGAGATAACTATGACATTTCCATGTAATATTCAAATAAGTATTACATAAGTATGCATCGTAGAAAATACGTCAGGGCTGGAGATGTAAGTATAGGCATCAGAAAATATTGATGACATTTAAACCAACAAGAATGCACTGGACTTGAGGGCAGGGGTAGAATGATAATTTTTAAAAAGTCAAAAGTCAGGCCCTACTAACTCCAACATTTAGAAGATGGTAAAGGAGGTATTTCTGGCCGCAGAGTATTCTGGGTTTTCTTCTTTCTTAACATTTTTCCCACTCATTTCTTGATATTTAATCTAGCAATGTGATGCTCTCAGGCTATTCCTGTACTTATAAATCAGTCCCAGAGAACAATGGTCATGGTTGATCGATGTTCCTTAGAAGTTAAATGAAACATTTAAGCAACCGGTGAATAATATCCCCCTAGAACACCTCCAGAGTGCATTCCTCCATGACCTTGGTTTTGCACTTCTTCTACAGAAGAGTCTGTTCCCACAAAAGTGAGTCAGAACCAAAATATTGTTAAATCAAGGGAAGATCTCTAACTGGCTGTTGTGTTTGTATGTACTTTGCTGTGGAAATGCTAGGCCTTTTAGTCTTTAATCTTAGTCCGCCAGCCTGACAGCTTTGAAATTGCTGCAGAAAAGTTCATGGAAAGAGATAAATCAGGATATCATCTGCATAAAAAAGACAATGCATCATCATGGTAAGTAAGATAACCAGATGAAGCATAGATACTGAGGATAAGCTCTCCTGGGTAGGCTCAATAATAAGACTAGGGAATTCAGGAAAGTTCCAGAAACAAAAGTCATATGATTATAAGATATTATCCAGTTTCATCATGGAAATAACACACACACACACACACACACACACACACACACACAAATGTAATCATGTGCTTCAAAATTCCTTGCAAGTGTCAAGATACTCTGAGTCTGAAATTACAGTTAAGAAATAAACAAAAATATAAAAAACAGACATACAATGAAAAGGTCAACATAATAAACATAATGAGCTTCTCTTGCAGATAAGAAATCTTTTTAAGACCAAATTAAATTTGGCATTTAAATCATAATTTAATCCACCTGATCCCAAAGTCTAAATGAATCTAATTTAAGAAATACAATATGACACATAAATTGGAACTATCATACCTTAATATGTAGTAACATCTTTGTTTAAAAATAGGGTGGGTTTGAAAAAGGGCAGAAACCTGATTAATTTTCTAGAGACAAGGAGGCTCCTGCGTTATTGAAAGGACAAGTATCCTCAATATCTCTCCCAACTGATAAAGTGGAAAAGCAAATGCTCTCAAAGGCTGCAGGCTCTCTTATAAGCTATCCACACTGGAAATAGATCTTGATAGTAGTTTTTTGCTGCCACTCTTGTACTTTTTTGGTAAGGAAAGGCACTGTAGAAATTTCAATATATACCGTAGAACCTGAAATAGGCAGATCAGAATCAACCAATGATTCAATGTCAGGAGAAAAGATGATGGTGGTCAGAGGTGGCCAACTGCAAATGAGCTCAATTTTCTAAACCCAAAAATAAATTCAAATAGCTGAACTTAGCACAGTGCACTATATATGAGAGATGAGTCAACACTGAAGCTACTATTTTCTGTGTCTTTTCCTTCATTTTTTAAAGAAACATTATACACCTGTTACAAAAACAAAATATTTGTTTGGGGAATGTCACGGTGCAATAATAGTTGGTGAGTAGAGCTACAAAACAAGAGTTCCATTGGGCAAAAGGTGTCAACTTGAAGTAAGATAATTTATAAAACCATGTTTTCAACCATATCTTGAACTTGAGTGAATCTTAAAACTGCCAAGAAATGCTGCTATTAGAAAATGCTAATATTTAGACAACTCATTAACACTATAGGGAAGACACACTGAATTTGAAGAAAATAGCCAGTGTGATTTTGGGGAAACTAATGGAGTGTAATATTTGTGCGGCATCAAATTTCACAAAAACATGAAATTCTACAAAAAGTAGTCAGAAGTCTGCTGCTAATTAAGAGGTATATGGTGTTAATTTATTTTATCTCCCTTCCCACACCCATGTTTATTTCCTTCTGTGGACTTGCACTACGATATAGATGATTTGAGTTTCTCAATACTCCCTCATGACACAGTTTTCATATTCCATACCCTTCTACCTCCTTACCCATATCTTTCCTCTCACCCATCAACACACATATTAATGATTTTTTTTATAATTTACGTCAACCCTCTTATTTATTTTATTATTATTTTTGGCTGCGTTGGGTCTTTGTTGCTGTGCGTGGGCTTTCTCTAGTTGCAGCGAGCGGAGGCTACTCTTTGTTGCGGTGCGCGGGCTTCTCATTGCGGTGGCTCCTCTTATTGCGGAGCATGGGCTCTAGGTGCATGGGCTTCAGTAGTTATGGCACACAGGCTCAGTAGTTCTGGCTCGCGGGCTCTAGAGCACAGGCTCAGTAGTTGTGGCGCACGGGTTTACTTGCTCCGCGGCATGTGGGATCTTCCCGGACCAGGGCTCTAATCTGTGTCCCCTGCACTGGCAGGCAGATCCTTAACCACTGCGCCACCAGGGAAGCCCCCAACACACATATTAGAGCTTTGTCCCCTTCTATCTCTTCCCCTCTGAGCCTACTGTTTTTCTAGTATCAATGCATAGTTGAAATGTAGCCTGTTGAACACGAATTTTAGAACCCCAAAATTGGATTCAATTCTCAACTATGTAGAAATAAACTCTTAGTGAAAGTATTATAACAATAACGCTAACATCAAAGATGAAATAAAAAGTGGATATGAAAAGTACTTTTCTGCATATGAATGTTGTTATTGGTAAGGTGCTATCACACTCAGGTATGGATGCCCATGTGGAACTATCCTAATTTGAAACTTTCAGATGTAGTATCTAGTTAATAAAGGGAATTCTTGTGAAATTCCAGAACCCACATGCAGGATTTTGGAGAAATCTAAAACTTCTAGATTAACGGCTAAACACAAGATGAGATCATGGATGCCTTTTATTTTTCCTACCCAGTATTTTTGGAACAACTTTGCTATGTTTGATTAATTTCCAGATTTGTGAGTTGACCTCCTAAGGTAGAATCCAGAAAACTTCTTAAGAACTTGAATTCAAAAGTGAGCAACTTTGAGAGGTAGGTCCATCCAAAAGTAATTTTGTCCCCAAAGGCAGTAGTGGCTGGGCATCAAATTGTGAGGGCAGCAGCGATCCAAAGTCCCCAGCACAGAGCCACCTTCAATCAGGCAATGGCAGTCATGGAACGTCCCAACACTGCTCCAGGGGTGGCAGCAGCATCAGCGACGCCTCATTGAGTGAACTCTGCAGGGAAGATTTTGGTGTTATTCTGGGAAAGTTTGCTTGAAGCTTGGTTCTTTCATGTCAAAAAAGTTGTGATTGGGAGGTTACTGTTTTTACTATAGTATAACTGAGACCACCCTGATTGACAGAAATATCACGGAGTTCAATTCTAACCATGTTCCGACAGGCCATAGGGGTGCCAGAGGAAGGGTAAGGAGGAAGAAAGACAGACTGACATCACACGAAGAAATGAGAAATATGCTTTCTTAGAAAGAAGATTTTGGATCAAATATAAGATCCAGAGCTACATAGCAAGAGGATCTAAAGTTGCACATGCAAAGACAAATCTAAGTGCAATCTTAACATGTGTTTGAAAGTGAAATAATGGCATTGTTTAGAATTTAATGTAAATCCTAATTGACATGCACAAATAGTAAAAGAGAGAGAACCACAGCACATGATCCACTCTCTATGTACATGTATATACAATATACACTCACATGCAGAAAAGCAATGAACACAAACCAAGAGGAGGTCCTTCTGAATTAGAAATATGTTGACAGTATTAAAACTGCTTTAAACTGTAATTTGATTTATAACATTGATTTTATCCACACTATCAAGATAGAGGTGATAAATGGGAACCCTGCTCAGACAAGTTTCCACCTAGGTTCACAGGTAGCATAGACTTTGAAGTTCCCTACCTACTCGCTCACCTTATAAAACAGTCCTTTTGCTATCACTATAATCACACTCCTTATATTTACTTTCTCTTGAGAGTAAATATTTCCAACTTATTCTGATTTACATTATTATTTTCTTAGTATTTTTCATTTTTTCAGTGATGTTACAAATGTAAATTTATATCCAGCCTTTTCCGAATTAATACAAATTTTTATTTCTCCAAGCAGGTGAAAAAGGTGAAGAAACAAATTTCACTTTTCTAAATTATGCTTGCTTAACTAACAAACAAAAGAAATAAATAAGCATACCAAAAAAGAAAAATCAAAGAACATTTACTTCAATTAAAAAAAAAATCAAAACCAAAATATGACAAAAATGATCATAGGATTAGGGAATAAAGGAGCTATATTGTTCTGGTTGAGGAAATATCCTGATAAAGTAAACAAAGAATAGAATCAAATGCTCATATCTTTGAATGAAACAAATAAACAACAACAATCAAATCTCATTTATCATTCTGTACATGCTATGAAAAGAGACCACTGAGAAAGTTCCAAGCTTGTGAACTGCACTGTTCTCTTTTAACTCAAAGTTTATTTTTTCTTCTCTATTTTTTTCATTTTAAACTTTGTTTTAAAGGCTTAAACTGCATAAAGACATCTACCCACAAATATAAAATTTATTTTCTAGGTTAAATAGGGTATAAAATTAAGGTCCCAGCTAATGATGAAGGTATCTATACATGTGTTTATTCTCAGGGGAGCCAACTCTCTCACTTTAGTTTAGATAATACCAGTCTCCTCCACTAGTCAAACAGCAAATAACGTTCACCATAAATGTCAACAGAAAGAGAGGGTGTTATTAAGCAAGAAACACGATCGGGACTAACGATGCTTTGCAAAGCAAGCACGGGAAAGTAGACAATTTAGTTGCTAAAACAAAAATGGGTTTTGAGACTGGGTCAGATATAGAACTTGAATAGCAGAAGTTCTTACATTTGACACGGAAAGGGTTAAAAATCCGTTCTGGGACAAAGCTGCTAGGATTTTAGAATGGCAGGAAATTAGAGTGGATTCCAAGTCTGTCCAAGGAAGTTCTTTTTCCTGGCTTTATTTCAATATTTGATAAATAAAATATGCAGTTATTTAAATGATAAGTTAACACAGGTAATCATAAAAAAACAGTGGTTTTGAAAAGGTGTAAATGAAGGGGGAAAAGGGTAGATATCATATCATATTTAGAGAAACACCATCTTAAACATATTCCTAGGGAGAAAGTCTCAGAGCTAGAGTCAGGAGCTTTGAAGGGACTAGAGTTCGCTGTACAACAGTGGTTCTCAACCCAGGTGATTCTGACACCTGCCACTTCCCACCTCCAGAACGTCTGGCAATGTCTGGAAACATTTTTGCTTGTCACAAGGGATGCCATTAAACATCGTGCAATATATAGAACAGCCCCCCAAAACAAAGCAATTTTTAACACAAAATGTCAGAAGTCCAGGATTGAGCAATTCTGTTATGGACAGTTCTAGAATTCCAGAATGGTACTATTCATTAGGCTCCCAAATCAAAAAGAAAAAACAATATACCAGATGTTGGGTATGTTCAGAAAAGTTTCTTTAAATACAAAAGAAAGATAATTTTCTTCTTAGGAACATCCGTATAGTATTTTATCACATTAAAATAACTCTAATGGGTATGAGTGCTTTGGTTTTAGCCAGACCTCAGTTAAAAAATACATTTTGCTAATTATGAGTTTTTACTTTGGGCACATGCACAAAACTCTCTAATCCTAGTTTTCTCATCTCTGAAGATGGACGTTGTGATGCTTCCATTCTAGGGATGCTATAAAGAGTATATGACAATATTTATAAGGACCACACAGAGCAAATAATAGCAATTGGTATTATTATTGTCATTATCACTATTTTATATGGGGTAATATAAGCCACTCGAATCCTATGCAGTTAAAATTGGGAAAGTTCAAAGAATATTGATAACATTCTACTGGAAGGTACCAACAAGGAAGAAGAGACCAAAAAATTCATTATTGTTCTCAAGTCTCAAAATTTCCACTTCATGTGTTTCCTTCCAGAAAGTGCCCTTGATATAGCAGCAAGGAACAGTAACCTAAGAACAACCTGTCTCCCATATGAAACAAAGAAAAATGTGGATAAAATAGATATTTGGTGTATTTAAACTGATGGATTTCCTCAGTGCAATGGGAGAGTGTCCTGTCTTGTCCAAACCCTAAGGGGAACCTCAACAGATCACATCTTCTATCATCACTTCCCTTTGAGTGGAGGTGGAAACTATGATGTGCTTCTTACCAACAGAACAGGTCACTCCCATGGTTATGTCCCATTATATACGGCTCCATCCTGGCAGCCTGGAGAGAGGGACTGCCTTGCTGGCCTTGAAGAAGCAAACAGCCACGTTGTAACCTGTTATGAAGAGGGCCATATGGTTGGCTGAGGGTGGTCTCTAGCCAACAACTGGTAAGAAACTAAGACCCTCAGTCATACAGTCAAAAGAAAATACATTCTGCCAATGACCTGGATGATTCTGGAAGTGGGTTCTCTCCAGTAAACCCTCCAAATGAGAACATAGCCTGACTTCAGCATGGGTAGACCCTGGGCAGAGAACTCAGCGAAGCCTTGTCTGGGTCCTGACCCAGAGAGTGTGAAATAATAAATGTATGCTGTGCAAACCCACTAAGTCTGGGATCATTTTTTTTTTTTTTGCGGTATGCGGGCCTCTCACTGTTGTGGCCTCTCCCGTTGCGGAGCACAGGCTCCAGACGCGCAGGCTCAGCGGCCATGGCTCACGGGCCCAGCCGCTCCGCGACATGTGGGATCTTCCCGGACCGGGGCACGAACCCGCGTCCCCTGCATCGGCAGGCGGACTCTCAACCACTGCGCCACCAGGGAAGCCCTGGGATAATTTGATATGCAACAATAGAAAACTAATATAGAAGGACTGGCCAAAAATATAGAGTATCTCTAAAGTGGAAGTAAAAGCTTGGATACTGAAGGTATAAAGAATTACAAATAAAGCTAGAACATGAAGGGGTTCCATGGATCACGGATCTATACTAGGTTGGACTTGATAGTCCTATTTTACAAGCTTACAGACTTAACACACACACACACACACATCATAAGTATTGAAAGTACTTTATTTTACTAAGAAATTGCAACTGAATCTACAACATCTATGTTTTCATGAAAGAGTTCTATACCCTATGGAGATAAATGGGAACCAATTAAGCCAATTTACGAAGCAGGAACTCTTTTATTTGGGAATACTCCTACAGCGTATTATCATGCCAGTAAGCTGGATGCTTAATGTGAATATTTCAAAGTTCTTATTTCAAAGTTATTAATGTCTTCGTAAATATTATAAACACAAGAACTTCACCATGAAAAATTAGGATGCATTCATTCACTGATGAAACATAATATCAAATTAAATGGGCTTAGGAAACACCCTCTTGAAGTTGAAAAATGTTGACGTCAAGGTCAAGTTTTACAGGAGAGCTTGGCTACATTATACCCTACATTTTTCATCAAAGGCATGGAAGGGGTATTTTAATTAATTCAGGAAATATATCATTCATGGAATTATATGTAAGTATAAAGGGAAGTCATTTAACCTGATAACAGGAGGAAAGAAAAACGTGAAGCAGCATTAGATTTCTGCAGGTAGTAAAAATAGGCAAATATGGAAGAGAAACTTGGGAGCAAAATGAAAGATGAGGCTTTTTTATGAAGAGAGGGGGACTCTTCCCTCTCAACCTAGTCATGTTCTCTGCATGCTTCCTTCCTCACATTTAAGGCCAAAGAGGATTTCAAATGATGACTGGTGACGTTACTCATCTAAGAAACACACACAGCTCTCAGGACTCCACATCCTTATTACAGCTAACGATAAAACAACTTGTGGCAACATTTACACTAATTGGCCTGTTTGGTACAAATGCATCAGGCTGATAGTTTTGATGTCATGGTGAATACTTTTTTGATACTGAAATTAAAACACACAAACAAATAAATAGTTAGGTAGAAATACCTCCCTAATAATTTTTAACAGGATGAAGTAACAACAGCAATAAGGATGTGGTCTGAAAAGAACCACAGGGGAATGAGTAAATCTGGATCAATGGTAGCTTCCTAGTCTATAAAATACAATAATGTGTATATATTTATTGTGAGAATTAAAGTAGATCATGTTTACAAAAACGTAATGTCTTACAAATGGAATGTGACCAAGTATTGTTGTTGCTGGGTTTAAGTTATCCAGTCTCTAAAAAACACAGCCATAATTTACCAGTGCAAATGGTAGCCACCAGAGAATTCTTGCAAAGGACCCAGTCTTGATTGGCTCTCAATAAAACTGGTTTTAAAGAGGGACTTCCCTGGTGGTCCAGTGGTTAAGACCCCTCACTTCCACTGCAGGGGGTGCAGGTTCGATCCCTGGTGGGGGAACTAAGATGCTGCGTGGTATGGCCAAAAAATAAATTGGTTTTAAAGAAATATTTCTTTTTCATTAAAGATGCCAAGACTGGATGAGCAGAAAAAGTTGCATGTCTTCTTCCAAATCAGTGATATCATGACACGAAAGTTCTTCCTGCGACAAATCATTGCAGTGCGGAATCAAAAGGAAGAAAAACCCAAGGTTGTACTACTTTGAAGGTCTCTGTGGACTAGAAGATTCATGATAAAGCAAGAGACTGAAGAGGAAAGCCTAGTATCAATAACAGTCACAAACCTCTGAACTGTCGCTATCACCTTCGACCCATCCTCCCAGGCAAGTACCAGGTTTAGAAAGAGCCGTTTTCTCCCTTCTTGGCAAACATGAGGAAAGAACTGGGTCAGATGACACAGATACTTTCTTTTATTATTGCTCCCATAATTATAAAAATGAAAAAGTGTAACAACAACAAATTTAGGGACAAGTGAGTTTCCTATTATGGACTTCAAATGGTTGTGGTATTAGCAGTATTAGTAATCTACCAATATATAGCTTCACATGACTCAAATGAGGCAGATAAACAAATTCAGACATCCCTACAAGGCAAGGGCCTCCTGCAGTTTTCTCTGCCTCCTGAAATTGCAGCAGCGAAATGGCATAATTCACCGAGTCTCTAGAGTGTCATAGTTTGATGGCATTTCACAGCCGTGGCACGTCACGTTACATTATGTTCACAGTGTCACCACAAAAGCCACGGCACCATAAAGTGATAACATTGCATAATGAGACATACAAACCCAATGTAATGTGACAT